>NC_056735.1:14154568-14171142 GCF_019279795.1 Protopterus annectens
CTTGAAACTGTACATTCATTTAAGGACCTGTATATAGGGGTATTAATATCAAGAAACAATATGGAAAATTTAGAAGAAAACAAGCATGAGTAAACTGGAAATAGTGCAGCAGAAATCAACGGATGTGAAAATTTAAGTTATGAAAACTAAAATATCTGAATGTGAAAAGTATCCCACACAGACTTTTAAGAGGAGACATCTACCTCAGGGAATGCTTGAGGTTATCAAAAATAGCAGAAAATCACCAGACAACCTATGTAGAAGATTATATAGGAATGAGAAGTGTACTAATTGGTTTTCTGACTGAGTAGATGATGCATGGAATAGACTTCCAAATTACATTAAAGCAAGCATTAGTTTACATTTTTTTCAGAACAACCTGGATGCATGTTATGGAAATAACTGTTTTGGTATATTAGCAGGCTAGAAGGGCATTATTGTCCATGTCTGAAATATTTGTATTTATGTACGTAGGTATCATGAGATTTCATACCAACACAGCATAGTTTATAATAATAATGTCATGGATGGAAAGAAATTTGGGCAAAGGTTTATTTTAGTTTTTTTATGTCAATATAAGAATCATTTTGTAAGAAGAAAAATATGCTCTGAGAAAAGGAAATATATAGGATCCAGTTCTCCTTTAAGGGCAGAGAGATGTTAGAGGTGCTGATTTTCAAGAAGTAAAAGTGAAAGTTATTGTCATGTGCATGCAAAAACACAAGTTTAGTTACATGTGAAATATTTTAATACAGAGTGACACTATGTTAGTAGAATTGTGTCAAAATGTAAAAACTAAATATGGCTTCATTGTAAAGGCTGTCAAAAGTTAATTTATTGGAAATATAGATACAAAGTAATTATTTTCCTGCACTCAGAACTTCCTTATATTTCCCTATATTTACACTGGAGTATAAATAAATAGCTTTACATCTGTATTTTATATATGTATATATAAATATATATATATAAATATATATATATATATATATATATATATATATATATATATATTTTTTTTTTCTTTTAACAGCTGCAACTAGTGAAGCTGTTTTGTTTTTACATACTTGTATATCTTATTTATTTTCTTTAAGTAGCACCTGCAATAACATACTGAGACAGTTTTCTTTTAAAGTATGTTAATGTATTTATAGATAGCTCATCCAAGTTGGGATCAGAATATTCTGTGCAGTGTCATTTTTTTCAGCACTACATGTTTCAGTCTAGTCTTCATCCTTAGAGAAAGCACTATATTGAATTTCAGTATGCAAACAGACATCCCAAGGGTAGATATTTTTTAAACAGCTGCCTCAGACAATTTGTTTACAGTGAACTTAAGAATATATAAAAGGAAAATCTCCTGAATCCTCAAATCAGCAACTGTTTGGTCAGTGCTTTCAGCCTTGTGCACTTGGTAATCATGGACATAATTGGACCTTACATAAGTAGGGTTCAGCATAGCAAGCAATTTGGGTGCACAAGCAGACAGAGGTGCCTGTTGCTTGATAAGTGCAAAAGCTTTTTTCACTTGCAAGATATAGTTTTAAACAGGTACATTTATAGATAGACACAAAGATAGACAGAGAGACAGATAGATGGAAAGACAGAGAGATAGATAGATAGATAGATAGATAGATAGATAGATAGATAGATAGATAGATAGATAATTAATTTCATTTGTAAGAGGGGCTGCTGCCCCCTTAACTACCTGCATCCACTATTTACTTTAAAAAAAGATTAAACTCCAAAAACACAAAGAGAGTTCAAGCAGGTATGTAAATATCAAGCCTGGCAAATTTTGCACCAGTCATTAAAAAACAACAAACCAGCTCAGATAAGCACAGGATTTAATAATAATTACTTACATACTGTCAAGCTTTTTGCATTCGCATAAAATGCTTCCTCATTGAACATGATGATTTTATTTTTTCACAGGAGAACATATATTTAAGTAAGATTTTATTTTATAAAAGGTTTGTAGATGACATATTTTTATTTGGGATGGAAATTCAGAAGAATTGTCCTTACATGTACAGTTTATGACATTTGCTGTGGACTTTTTGAAATTGAAAGTTTCTTTTTGTAGTAATGAGATTAATTTTTTGGATATCAACTTATTAAAACTGTACAAAGGTAGCCTGAGCATGTCAGCATATAGGAAGGATGTAAAGAAGAATACTTTATTACATAGGGCAAGCATACATCCATCTTTCATGTGCTCCAAAATACCTAGAGGTCAAATGATGAAGGTACCAGAACTAAATACTAATGACATAGTCATAGAGAAAATGGAGGAAATGGCAACAGAATTTAAAACTGGGGGTACAAACCTAAAGAACTAGATGTACAACATAAATATGTTTTACAAGAATGACATATGAAAGTAGACCTGTTTTTTTCAGATAGAACTGAAATGGAGAGATGGCAAAATGCTTGGTAAACATCAGTTAAATATGTACTTTCATATAATAAGCACACTAATCAACTAAAGGATATTATAAAGAACTAGCACACATTTGATGTATTGGAGACTTTAGCATCTGAAAAATACTTAGGGGAAACACAAAAGATTAATTAAAGGAAGCTCCTCATTTTAAAGAATAAATTAGGCTACAAAGAACAAGAGATACATTATAAGGATACAATAACTAAAAATAAAAAAGGCACATTTCCATGTTTTAATTGTTCTTTTTTTGTAAACATATAAAAATATTACAAATATCTTTATTCATCCGGTTACAAATAAGAGATATTTACTAAATGTATACACCGCA
The DNA here is from genome assembly GCF_019279795.1 of Protopterus annectens. Classification (NCBI taxonomy): domain Eukaryota; kingdom Metazoa; phylum Chordata; order Ceratodontiformes; family Protopteridae; genus Protopterus; species Protopterus annectens. The sequence goes on from NC_056735.1 coordinate 14,157,343, forward strand.
TGTAATACAAAGAATGCTGTTTATGTTACATCATCTGACTGCCTTCTGCTCTGAGGCTCCAAATCAAACATCTTTATGGTAAGGTCCAAAATGTTGCAATAGTGGCTATCCATCATGTCTGTTATAGCATCAACTTTATCCTCAAGGCATGAAATCCCAAATTCACTGGTAGGGAATCTTTCAGCTATTAATCAAAGTGGCCTTCATGGTAGCAGAGTCCTCTAAAACAAAGTCCACAACTCTTGTATTGTAGTAAACAATATGTATTGTAATGTATGGAAACTAACACTTCCATTACCTTAGATGAACGTAGAGAACATATATTCTTCAGCATTAAATCTGTAATTGTTTCCTTCTCTCCTGACCTACAATTTAAAGGACCCCTGAGCTTTCATTGTGGGCACATCATTTTCTGGATTAGGAGTTCTGTGATAAACCTTGGCCTGGTGTACCTCTACTGTCTCCATGTCTGCAGCAGCCTTTGTAATTCTTCTGTTTCAAACTAAAGTGAGAATTTTGAGAAACTTGCATGCTAATTTCAAGAAAACTAAAACCACGATTTCTGAGACCTCAGCTAGGCTTATATTCCTAAGATCAGGGTTATTGTCTGCTCTAAATAGTAGTCAATTGAAAATACCTACACTTTCAAATATCTTTCTTTTCTGTTCCCCACCCCTGCACCATCTTTTAGCATTCTACCCAGTCCCTTACATTTATCACTAGGTCAACTAGCCACCTTCCAACCCCCCACCCCCTGCAATTTCTCCATTTTAGGGCTGAGGTTGAACATCATCTCCTACTGTTCTACAGATTTGTGTGGATTCCTTTTCCAAATCAGTAATATATACAATATATAAAGGACCTACTTATTTCTATTGTATTAATTTGTTCATAATTTACACATATTCCATAAATTCCCTCAAGGAATTCCATTCACAGTTCAGCAGAATCCACATATTTATAAAACTCTTCTAGGAGTACTTGGTGTGAAGATTGGGTAGAGATGGGTGAAGGCTGCCAGCCTAGCCAAATAGAATTTGATATATAATTCTGGCATTTGTAAATATAAATGTAAAATACAGGCTTGTTTCTTAAATGAAAGAAAACACTGTAAAATGTTGAACTTCAAGATTGTAGCAACATTAATATCTGCTGTAAGGAAAACTAAGTCAATCATTTCAAATCTTCCTTTTAAAGTTTAAATTATTTCAAATCTATCCTTTGACAAGATAGTGGTGCTGAAGAGGCTAGCTGAACACATTCTTTCTATTGTTTTAAGTTAAGGAATAATTACTAGAGTGCACATGTGAAAAGTCTTTTATTGTTGTAGCTTCCTGAGCAGGTGTTAGATTGTTAAATAATGTAGCCTGTTGGCCTGGGAACTCCAGACTAAGTGTCAAAATTATGTAATGTGTATACTGGGAAAACCAAAGTGTCAAAATGATGTAATCTGGGAGGACCCAGCAGAAATGCTTGTTAGCGATTTTAAAAAACTATTGCTCAGAGAGAGACTGTAAGCATTTTGTCTGACTATTCAACTCAGCACTGCCTTGCTAAATGTAAGTAAGTTACTTTAGAATTGTGTTTTCTTGTAGCAATAGCTAGAAATTAGAAAATATTAGACTAAGTGTTTTTTCTGTTATGTTAGAACAGTACTACTGAATTATTTTAAGTTTCTGTGTGATCTCTGAACTCTTAAATAGCACTGTGTGTAGTAGTATTGTCTTGTGTTTTTAGTATTTATTATTAAATATTTTTAAACCCTTTTCAACTGTGGCTGGTTTATGTAGAGATAAATTAAGCTCTAGAGTACATTGCATGCTTATAAGTGATCCTGTAATAAGCCCTTCCAATAAGCCTTGATTGCTTAAATTACACTACTATTGGATAATAAATTTCTTCTTCTTATTTCGGCTTTTCCCAGTTAGGGTCACCACAGCGGATCACCTGTCCGCTCATGATTGGCAGTGGAGTTTTTTATGGTGCCGAGTTACCAGCCTGGTGCCCAACCTTCCACAGAAGGCATGCACTCACCCCTAGGGCCAATTTAGAGTGTCCAATCCACCTATAGCATGTCTTTGGGATATGGGAGGAAACTGCAGCACCCAGAGGAAACCCATGCGACCACAGAGAGGACATGCAGACTCCACACAAAAGGCACCCCAGCCAAGGATCGAACCAGAAAGCCTCTTGCTATGAGGCAGCAATGCTAACCGCTGCACCACCGCAGCCACCCACTATTGGATAATAATATTGCACAATAATAATTGGACACCCTTTAAAGGGCCTTTGCTTAGCTGATAATTATTAGCTGGTTGTTGCAGGAATTACTACTGTATAGTCTGGGTAAAGGGGCACAGCTGGAGAATCTGTGTCAGCCTTTCCCAGGAGTGTCTGTGAAGTTATATAAATACTTATCTCAAAGTGTGTGTGTGTGTGTGTGTGTGTGTGTGTGTGTGTGTGTGTGTGTGTGTGTGTGTGTGTGTGTGTGTGTGTGTGTCAGCTACTTGGGCAGGTACACGAAGCAATGGTTGGACAGAGAGGGTACTGGAGGTTAGCTTGCCAGTTAGGCTGAGATCTGGACCCTATAGCTGTGCCAGTGGGGAATCTTATTGGGGACCTGGGGAGCAAGGGAGCAACCAGCCCCAGACTGAATGTGATCTCTGTGTGTACTTAAGGGAAATTGTACTTTACTGTGTGTATTTGTTATCCTTTCTCCTATATGAGACGCCATCTTTGGTGTTAGTGGTTAGGATTGAGGCTCCTTGATTGCTGGGCCAGGGCACAGGCATCACATGTGTTTGGCAGTGGTGGGATATCCACATCAGATATTAATTAGTTAGCAAATACTAACTGGCTTGTAGTGGTGTGGGTAGAGTGAATCCTGTAGCTTATGTACAGTGATCTCTGAAGGTGTTTTGTACTCTAAAATCAGCCATGCAGCATATGCTCAGTGTTCAGATCACAATTGTTTTATTTCTTTTGTTAGCTTTGTTAGTCAGGGTGAGTAGGCAGCATGTCAACAGAGGAGTATGGAAAGATGACAAGGAGCCAGCTGGTGGAGAAGATGTTCCAGGCTAGGGGACTGGTGCATGGAAACCTGACTAATGCAGACCTGATTGTAACCTTGGTTATAGCTGCATCAGAAAACAGCATCCAGGAGGACAAACAGACTGGCAGTGGAGATACAATATCCTCAGAGAATGGACAGCTCAATCTTTCTATGAAGGACAATCAGACTGGCAGTGGAGATACAGTATCCTTGGAGAATGGACAGCTCAACCTTTCTGCAGTGGACTTAAAAATCCAGCTGGAGCTAAAGAGACTTGAGTTGAAGGCCAGGCATTTGGAGATGGAGGCCGAGGATAAAGAACGTCAGATGAGGCATGAGAGGGAAATGCTGACTCTTCACCAGAGTCATGGAGGTAATAGGGAAGGGAGTAACTGGACCCCAGAAGCACAACAGGTCAGTAAATTTCTTCCTCAATTTAAAGAGAGGGATAATTTTGATAGTTTCATTCATATGTTTGAGAGGGTATGCACACAGTATCGTGTTGACCAAAGGCTCTGGGTACGGTTCCTCACCCCCTTACTCCATGGTAAAGCTGTAAATGCATTGGTTAAAATGTCTGACATTACATGTTTTGATTATACTGCTGTAAAAAATGTATTTTAGAATGTTTTAAGCTAACACCTGAAATGTATAGGAAAACGTTTTGTGAGCATAGACGCAAGGCAGATGAAACTGTGTGCGAATATGTTGCTGAACTCAGCACTTATTTTCATAGCTGGGTGAGTGGATGTCAGGTCACCACTTTTGATGGGCTGGCAGACCTTTTGGTGAGGGAACAAGCCCTTAGCACATTGCCTGAGGACATGAGGATCTGGTTAGCTGATAGACAATGTGCTACTTCAGATGAGTTGGGAAAGAAGGGAGACCTATGCCTGGCAAGCACGGCAGCTCTGCACAGGAAGGGGACCCCCACTACTGCTTATGGGTCTAAAGGAACCCATGGTGGGCAGCACAGACTTCCACAACAGAATCTGCCAGTAGCAAGAGAAGCCACTAGTCCAGGTACACATCCAGAAGCTAGGGTTAAATGTTTTGAATGCAACCAGTGGGGCCATGTGGCATACAGGTGTCCATGGAGGCAAGGTGGGGAACCAAAGGTGAGGGAGCTAGAAATGTACCTTGAATCTAGGTAAAATGTAACACATATATATTAGAACTGCACAATTGAAGAATAGAAAGATTGTAGTGGGCTAAAAATAAGCCCCAAGGCCAGGTTGTTTTTCTCAAATGTTTTTGTAAATCAACAATAATCTAGTTATGTCAGCAGGAAATCTAAGTAACATTTTCTATGTAACACATAGTGAGTTTTAAATCTGAACATGTCAGCAGGAAATCTAAGTAACATTTTCTGTAGAGTAATACAGAAAGCTGTGTCTAACTACGTCAACAATAGAATAGTAACATTTCATAGAACTGTATAAAAGTAGCATACTGCTCACTAGTAAATCAGACAAATCCTGTATTTGCATGCTTTGTCTCCTTGCTGCAAGTAATAAAGGGTGCCATACTTGAACCTTACGCGAATTGGTCTTTGAAGTTTTTTCCTTTGACAGTTACTATAGTACAGCACAACAAATATATATTTTACTCGTAACTTATGATTTCATGATGATTTTATGCTGACTCCAACATATCAACCAAATATTAAAAACATGGCAAAATTATAAGGGACTTCCACCCAGTATTCACGGCAAATGACAATTACAGAAAGATTTTTCAAGAACTCCAATTATTGCCTGTTAAACTACTAGCTGCTCTACAGTAATTTATTGCAAAAAGAATACCGATGCCAGAACAGAATGTAATCCAAAATGGCACAAAACCCTGTGGTCGTCCATAATGCAAAACATTAGATGATCTTTGCTGCTGTTAGCATAACATATTTCAAGGTCCAAAGTATTTTGCAGGCCCTTCTGAGGATGTGGTTTATCCAAGCAAAATACAGGAATCATCCAACGACATGTTATTTATAAGAGAAATGTCCAGACAGTAAGAGTCAAAATGATTGCACAAAGACAGACAGTTGCTTGAAGAATGACTGACAAGCCAGTGGAAGCACACTTTTCTCACTCAGAATATCCTGCATCAAACATATCAGCTGTGATCCTTCAAGGACATTTCTGGACATTTCCATACATCTCTGGAAGGAAGGGCAATTGGAGATAAAGTTCATTCAACTCATCTAAACAGTCTGAATTTCAATTAGGTATAGTGAAGGGCAACAAATGCACATTATATACCTCTCATGTCTATAGATTTTCGTAGAATGTCCATATTTTTTGCATCAAATGTTAGGTCAGTCTTTCATGAAATTGTGGTTTGCTGGCAAATCATTAAAGAGTGAAGTTAGAAAATGACATACATTTGAGTTTCAGACTTCATACCCTTCAGAAAATTTATGTTAATCCAAAACCTGTTAGTCTATAAACTTTCTAAGTTTGTAAGAGCAATTTAAAAACTTGTCCCAATTTTTGGGCCTTTGTACCACTTTTAAATATGGCCTTGTCCAGATTTCTTGCTCTAAGAGATTAAGAGGAATGGTAGCTCATGGTTTTCTGATAATGTTATGCTGACTCCAAAATGTTGATTATCTCAAAATTAAAAGTACCTTAAAGGCTGCTGGTGAGTTGTGTAGTCCTGGCTTCTGTTTTTACCCAAAAGCAAATGGAGTGGTTACTGTTATATAAGGTAAATATTTTAATTTATGTACTAATAATATTGTAAAATACAGTGGATTTTATTTTCATAACAAAACAGTCCATTCATTATTGCTACCTTTCGAATGTATCAACTAGAATATCATCTTGACAACATGATACCATATGTAAAATCTGTCCAACAACACCAAGAAAGCACGGACATCAAAACTAGCACTTTCATTCACTTTATTTGTCTTGAACATCTTCAGAAAACTTGAACTCCACCCCCACAAGCATTTTTATACTAAAATACCTTGTCACATGATAAATGATGTCATGAAAACAATAAGCTTCTAGTTACAAATGTATAAAAAAATACACATGTACTACTACTTTTTTTTTAAATTATATATATATATATATATATATATATATATATATATATAAAGCCGCGGTGGTACAGCGGTAGCATTGTTGCCTCACAGCAATAAGGTATTTGCTTTCCCAGTTTGCCATCATGAGGTTAGCAAATGCTGGGGCAACCCTTGCCCCCATAGCGACCCCAGATGTTTGCTTGTACAGTTGGTTGTTGAATTTGAAAACATTGTTATCCAACACCAATTCCATGAGAGTACAAACAGTACTAATCTTAGAATTACTAAAATTACTCTTGCTAGCTAAATACTCTCTAAGATGGTCTATACCTAGTTCTTGGTCAATACAGGTGTAAAGGGAAACAATGTCCAAAGATGCAAAACAGAATTGTTCACCTTGTAATTTTAGATCTCTTAATAGTTCCAACAGGTGCCATGAATCTTTTAAATAAAATTTAAACTGGGCAAGCAAATACCTTATTAACAGTGTTTTTGATAAGAACATTTTGGTTTATCGTCATTGTATTGACAATTTGTTTTTCTTATGGAATGGCACCTTTGAGGAATTTGGTGATCTTGTGTCCTACCTTAATGGCTCCACAGATTTTTTGAGATTTATGATAGGGGGTTTTGGTCATAGTTTGAACTTTTTGGACTTAAGTTTGACTTTTGATTTTGAATCCAGAAGGTTTATTAGTAATATTTACAGAAAATCAGTATTTGTTAATCAATACCTACACAAGGACAGCCTACACCTATTTCATATGAAAAAAGGAGTAGTAAAGGGGCAGTTGATTAGACTTAGTAGGTTAACATCATTAGATGCCACCTTTACAAAAGAAATGGAGACCTTAAGGTTATTTTTTGAGGCAAGATGTTATGATAGGTCATGGTTAAAACTTATTGAAAATGAGGTCCTCACCTTAAGAGAGGGAAAGGTTTGCCCTATTTTGTTGGGTCGAGTCCAGGTCTCACTACAGAATAGTGGGTATGACAAACATGTATTTAACAACAATAATTTTTCTTGTGCATTTACTTTGCCTATAACTAATGAGATGTGGTCCATTAAAAACATTATAGTAGATAATTGGAAAACATTATTGGGTAACCAGGATCTTGTAAAAGTGATAGGTATATTGACCTAATTTTACTTTCAAAAAAATTAAGAACATTAAAGGATTATTGGAATATGGAGCCAATAAAAAGGTGGACACTTTGGGTAATTTTATTTCAACCAAAGGTGCTTATGCTTGTAGCAACTGTAAACAATGCAGATACATCAGTAATTCTTCATCAGTAAGGTTTAATCATATCAAAAGGACTTATTGGTCAAAAAGTTATTACACATGCAGTAGTGAGATGGTTATGTATGTTGCACAGTGCCTTTCGTGTCCTAGTTATTATATTGGAATGACAACTAGATGTTTAAAAATAAGAATTTGTGAACATCTTTTAGCCATTACGAAGAAAGAACAAACCAACGCTTTAGCTAGGCATTCTATTGCATGTGTTGACTTCAAGAAATTCACTTTTTCTGTTATAGATAGTGTTGGTCAAGAGTTATTTATAGGTGATTGTAAGACACTTTTGGAATGTAAAGAATCTCTCTGGCAAGTTCATCTTGGGGCAGATAGTGCACCTGGTTTGAATGCCACTATAAATATCAAGTGATTTTTGCAGATTAAGCATTGACATTTAAATAATGTAGTATGTATATATATATATATATATATATATATATATATATATATATATATATAATTTTTAAAAAAATAGTATATTTATGTGTATTTTTATACATTTGTAACTAGAAGCTTATTGTTTTTATGACATAATTTATCATGTGACAAGGTATTTTATTATAAAAATGCTTGTGGGGGTAGAATTCAAGTTTTCTGAAGAAGTTCACAACAAATAAAGTAAATGAAAGAGCTAGTTTTGGTATCCGTGCTTTCTTGGTGTTGTTGGACAGATTTTACAAGTTTATTGGTTCAGTGGTTCGCTTTTTAAGTTCTGCCTGAATGATAACATATGTATACTCTGATTTCAGAACTGCTACTTCCTTTATTTTCATAACAAACAGTCTGTTCATTATTGCTACCTTTCAAAGGTACCAACTAGAATACCATCTTGACAACATGATACCATATGTATACAGATACTGTGATTTCAGAACTGCTACTTCCTTTATTTTCATAACAAACAGTCTGTTCATTATTGCTGCCTTTCAAAGGTACCAACTAGAACAGCATCTTGACAACATGGTACCATATGTATACTGTGATTTCAGAACTGCTACTTCCTTTATTTTCATAACAAACAGTCTGTTCATTATTGCTGCCTTTCAAAGGTACCAACTAGAATACCATCTTGACAACATGATACCATATGTATACTGTGATTTCAGAACTGCTACTTCCTTTATTTTCCTTCTTTTGCCACTCCCTGTTAGCTAAACAACTTCCTGTGAAGTATGCTAACTGTTCATACCACGTATCTTGTAATGCTCTTGGTTACGGTGGCCAGGTTGTCCTCTTCATAAAGCCACATTCCCAGTTTTGAGGTATATACACATTCTAAAACAGAATTGTATTCTTTTGCCAGTTACTGCTTTTCTCATAACACAGCTATGATGTGGATATTACTGTTATTTTCATTATATTTTTACCATAACATCTATCTCATGCAGACTTTATGGTAAGAAAGACTAATAAATTCTAAACTATAACTTTTCATTTTCCTTCTCTGGGTTTAAGGAATCTTAAACACATATATATTCACTATGATTTATTTTCCCATTCAGTGTCACACCAGATAATCTAAACTAATGTTGAGTATTTTTTCATCTCTCCTAAATGAGCACTCATTCTAATGTACCATCTAAGTACGCCCTTCATTTTTTTCAACAGGTCATAAAGTCTGCCTTCATACACATACACACACACACACACACACACACACACACACACACACACACACACACACACACACACACACACACACACACACACTCACATACACATATATAGAGCATCCATCTATGAGTTATCTGTTTCATGGTTCTAAGTAAATGAGTTACACATATATCTCTTTAGATTTTTTTTTCACACTGATATTTTTTAAAGTGCCTCTTCTAGCCAGTGAGAAAGAAATGCAATATTATTTTCTCTCTTTCTAGGCACAACTGAGTATTGAAGCACTTTCTCCTAGCATTGTTATCATTAACTCCTGAGGAAGAACTCCTGTTAGCCACAAAGTTTGAGTAACTGTAAAACCTATTCAGGCCCAGTAAAAGGCATCATATAATTTCTCTGTTCCAGGCCTACCTTAGCAACAGTTTTTTTTTTTATTCCTCAAATATAGTATGAATTCCTTCTTATTGCATAGCCTCTACACTTCTCAGGACTGTACTTCCAGTTCTAAACTCAGGCTAAGTACAAGATCTCAGTTAGCAAATTACCATATCAGCACCCTTTTTGTAAATGTATCATTAATCCCACCCTCCTTCCCCTCCTACAGAGAATTCAAATTTCTTGCTACACCTTTCTAATTTTCTCTGAAAATCATTTAGTTCTGCCTATTTTTGTGTTTACAATCAGTAATCCAAGGTGTTAGCTTTCACTTAATACAAAGCAGAGTTTCTATGAGCACCAGGACTGCATGCACCAACTAAAAGGCTATTGACGTGTGCTGAGTCTTGTAAACTTTTGTGCATCCGGTATTATTATTTTTTATTTTGTCCCTTCCCCGCTGCATCATTCTTTGGCATTCCTCTCAGTGCCCCACATCCATCACTGGGTCTAGCAGCCACATTACTAACCCCCCCTAGACTTTCTCTGTTTTATGGCTGGTGCAGAGCTTAAAGGCACCCTGGGAGTCTGGCCAGCTACTTTCCTGGGGGGTTCCTTTATTATCTACCCATTCACCACCTCCTTCCCTGAGTTTGCTGACCTTCATCATCCAAGGGCTAATCCCCTCATAGGAACATGCCTCTACTCAGGGAGCATCATTAGTGAATGCCCTCATTCCAGGGATGGGCCCACCAATCTAACACTATCAGCGCCTCAAATGTCTGAGAAGCTAATCAAACCTCGGTTACCTGGGCCATAGTTAGGGCTTTATCCCTCTATGTCACAACACTAGCTCTAGAATTATTGTTGGCATAAGCTTCACTCTGTAAATACTGTCATGATTCTTTTTTTTTAATTCTATGATAACTGACCTAGTTCAGGCTCGCAGGGCAACTAGAGCCTATACTAGCATTCAGAAGGCACAAGGCAGTGAAAGAATCCTAAACATAGCACTAGTCCATTGCAGGATGCACACACACACACACACACACACACACACACACACACACACACACACACACACACACACACACACACACACACACACACACACACACACACACACACACACATCATACATAGCGCACATACCTAAGTCAGTGTAAATAATTATTTCAGTTATAAAAATGACAAGCTGTAAATGCACTGTTTGACATTTGCCTTGTAAAACAGTCAATAAAATAATGTTACAGTAGACTGAAAGTCAGGAAAAGAACACAAAGGATGGTTCCAAAATGATAAAAAATGACAGTGAAGGAACAACGGTAATGAAAGAGGGTGTTTAAATAGCTAAAAGCATATATTATATAAGTATCCGCAAAACAAATTTCACAGATCTTATATCAACATATCAAAATTAAACATATTGACAGTGAATAACTAGTATATAAATTAATGAAAACAAGTCCTAAGTCAAGAAAAGTACTGACAGTGAGGTTTAATTACACTTACGTGAGTCAGTATATTAAATGTAATCCAAACTTGTAAATCTATCTGTTCAACTGCAGTATGAAAAATATTCCTGTTACCTCTTTGAAAGCAGATTTTAATGCAGTGTTTCTTACAGGGAAATGTGAAAATAAACATTAATGTGACATGTCAGACCATCCCTCAGGAGGGCCTGATATGCCTTTCCAATACACTTTATTGCTTTCTGGATGTCCTAAATATAAATAACTAGGCATAAACATCTCTGATTAGCACTGCAGAAAGCATTATGAGAATGACAAAAATCTTTCTGGAGCCAGGCATGGCATATTCTGAGTGCTGAACATTAAAAGCTTTGCTTTTGCCTTTGTTGACATTACCCTCGTTTACAAGATTGTAACTTATTCTGCGCACTTAAGACCAGTGTGGATATTCACATGCTATTCATGCCTTTGGATCCAGCATTTGATAATGAGAGAGGGGTTCATGCCTGGTTACAGATGAAAACAGGGTGGTATTTTTCTTGTATACAGGCAGCTGGAGAAACCACACCTGGAATATTACATGTAGAACTACATGTAATATTCCAGCTGGAGAAACCACACCTGGAATATTACATGTAGAACAACATGTAATATTCCAGCTGGAGAAACCACACCTGGAATATTACATGTAGTTCTACAGATCTATTCTCCACAAAGACATTGACAAAGTAGGTACTGTGCAAATAAGGTCAGCAAAGGTGGTAAGGGGTCTGCACCAGAAGACCTGTGAAAAGACCACTGAAGTAGGAGGGAAAAGGGAAACAACTGAAACTATTAACTTTCTCAAGATAAAGTTGAAGTCAGCAGCATTTTTCAAAGGTTCAACTGTACAAGCACAAGGGGGTGAAGGTGAAGATAGGGTTGTGCGAGAGGTGATACTAATAAATATTTCTTTATAGAGTTCACAAAGCATATGGCATATACAAGGAGCAACCTTTTGAGAATATTGTGGAAGCAAAAAGAGATGAAATTCAAACATATATGGTAAAAATATAAAATGAATATATTGAAGCATAAGAAAAAATAGGTTCTGATTAATAAGAAACTACATTTTATTTGTTAGGTAAGAAGATGAGCAGGAATATGTATTTAAGTGGTCTATGTTATATCGTCGAATGGCCACATTGTCGAACGTCATCTCATCAAGAATGCAGGCCGTCCACGCCCACACACCCCGCTAATTATATATACTAACTCTGAGATCACACTACACTAGGGAAAAGGAGAAATATCCTCATCTCATTGTAATGCAATCTCAGTCAGAACGGTTCGACGGCCTGCACTGTCAATGAGATGATACGTTTGATAATGTGACCATTCAACAATCTAACGTAGACCCATATTTAAGTCAACAGGACATTTGCGGTATGAAGTGCTTATGGAGAAATTCTATTATATTAGATCTTGGAAAAGTTTGGGTGATAAATATTGATGGATTGATTGATTGATTGATTGATTGATTGATTGATTGATTGATTGCATGTGGTTACCTGGATAGTCTGACTAGGCAGCAAGCCCCTTTTCAGAGTATGCCTGGGGACAAAAGCTCCATTACAATACTCTCAACAGTTTAAAATCAATAAAATGCTACATGAGAAGGTAAATTAGTTGTAATACAATGCACATATTTGCTAGCTGCTTTAAATTACAAATGCAGCATTAGCTAGTGGACACAAACTTTAAAAACTGCTTGTAATAGTTTAACTCTACATTAAACGAGAAAGGAAGAAAGAACATGTGTAAAAGGAAACATGGGAGAAGGATGTAGGTGGAGAAATTTAATGTACAACAGACATGGGAAAGGAGGAAAAAAGAAATTTGTAAAAGGAACATAGGATCATAGGAAGTTATTAGGCTATTGGCCCTGAGGCCCTTATAAGCCTAGCCAAGAGTTTATCCCATGTTTAGACAAGTCAGCACCCAAAGCCCCTGTCCATCAGGGACACAGGTGGAATCCCAGGGGTGTACTTTCTGTTTCCCATCCAGTTATCCAGGTTGTACTTGAAAAGGGACAATGAAATAATCTGCTTGACATGGAGAGGTAGTCTTTCCACAGATGGAGGAGTCTCTGTGACACAAATCTGTCCTGCCAACAAGTCCTATTGATGTCACAGGCCAGGTTGAGGTCGCGCTTGTGGGTTACTCGAGTGGAGCTTGACTTACGGATATGCAGCAGTCCCATCAGCGTGGGGTCTGAGATTGCTTTGTGTGTGAGACAGAGGTCACCTCTGAGAAGCCTGTATGAAACGGAGTAGAGGGACAGGGCTTTTATCCTGTCTGTGCAGGGTAGATGTTTTAGGGCCTGGATTATTCTGCTGAGGAATCTCTGTGGTCTCACCAGCTGCTGCATCTGCTTTGCTAGTTACATGCTGAAGGTGGAGTTGTACTCAATAATTGGTCTTATAAGGGAAGGATACAGGGATGTTATGACCTCCTTGTCACTGGATGATATATTCTTACTTATGAGGTGGGCCATGTAGAAAGCATTCCATACAATGGGTGCAACATGGTGGTCAAAAGTCAGGTTGCTATCAACCTGGGTGTCCAAATCCCTCACAACTGACTGCGTGCTTAGGACATTATTATTAATGTACTAATATGTGGGGGTGTCACTTTCCCCAAAGGGGATGATGATGCATTTTTTGGAATTCAATGAGGCCATATTTCTGGAACCAGTCATTTGTTTGTGTGTGACCCTCTTGGGGGACGTCCACATCACCTGGGAATTGATAACTGCATCCAGTTTGCAGTCATCTGCAAACTTGGCCAGCCATAGCCCAGTGGTTTTCGCCTGGACCTCAGAGAAGTATATCCCAAAAGCCCAGTGATTTTCGCCTGGACCTCAGAGAAGTATATCCCAAATAACAGAGGCTCCAAGACTGATCCCTACAC
>NC_056735.1:14171642-14197825 GCF_019279795.1 Protopterus annectens
AACAGGCTAAAAACAAGCAGTAATAGATGCAGTAGAAAAGATGCAATTGAACACTTTAGAGAAGAAGTTGCTGAAAAAGCAAGATGAAGTAATAGATGTAGGAAGAGGAAACACAAATACTGTAAAAGCAGCTGAATAAATTTTTTGTAGTGTGGAAAGGGAGAAAGGAGGAACAGAAGATAATTCAAGGTTAAGCAACTAAGGGGGTTGGCCTTCCCAAATGTTCTTTCTGTATTAAGTAAAATGAGGTAATGAGACTGGACTGGGAGGAGTGCCCCAGATCAAATTTACAGTAGGGCAGGCAACTGCAGAGCCACCAAGTTTAAGTAAAGACAACAATAGGGAGGGAGGGTGAGAAACTATGCTACAGCTACTAGCTACACTATTTTAGACAAAAAATACTACAGAAATGTTTATCACAGCAGAAAAATGTCAGTGAGACACTAAATGATAGTTTTAAACAGAAAAAGGAGCAAGGAGACTCTAGAGAATGCTTTTAACTGCAAACAAATCAGTTATATGATACACCCCTTGCCAGGAAAATCAAAACAACAAACGGATACTTAACAAATAGAGAAATTTTCCAATCAATACCTTTCACACAGTGAAACTAGCTAAAAAAAGCTTCACAAAAAGTGAGGCAGTAACAAAAGTGATTTAACAGGCCCAGTAAGGCAGACAATTGCAGTATAAGAGTGCAGATTAGTTTATAGCAATACAATACAGTAAAAAGTAGGTAGCAGACAATAAAAAGTACAGTAAAAGGTAGGCATCAGACAATAAAAAGTGCAATAAATGGCAAGAATAAATAATAACTAGTAAAAATAAGCAAGAAAACAAGATACTTATTGTTATATATCACAGATCAGAGTTGTGGTCAGTGCCCCTCCTCCATTCAACTCAGTGTGAAATAGCAGAAACAACAAAGGTGGGTCTTAAGTACTAGAAGGTTCAACCTGAAACAACTTAAAAAAAGCTCAAAAGAACCAATGAGGTGCTTACTCCAAGCCCTAGACCAGCCAATCTTTACCAGCCAGTAGACAATCAACACTATACTCTCACTAAACTGAAGAATGGCTTCTGCTAATCCAAGATGCCCTGGAAAATGTGCTCAGAACAACCAGGCACTGCAAACAAATAACTAGGCCCAGATACAGTAATCGTGAAACTGGACAATGCTACACTATTTTACTCATAAAACACTACAGAAATGTTTATCATAGCAGAAAAATGTCAGTGAGACACTAAATGATAATTTTAAACAGAAAAAGGAGCAAGGAGACTCTAGAGAATGCTTTTAACTGCAAACAAATCAGTTATATGATACACTTCTTGCCAGGAAAATCAAAATAACAAACGGATACTTAACAAATAGAGAAATTTTCCAATCAATACCTTTCACACAGTGAAACTAGCTAAAAAAAGCTTCACAAAAAGTGAGGCAGTAACAAAAGTGATTTAACAGGCCCAGTAAGGCAGACAATTGCAGTATAAGAGTGCAGATTAGTTTATAGCAATAACATACAGTAAAATGTAGGCAGCAGACAATAAAAAGTACAGTAAAAGGTAGGCAGCAGACAATAAAAAGTGCAATAAATGGTAAGAATAAGCAATAACTAGTAAAATAACAAGAAAACAGGATACATGTTGTTATATATCACAGATCAGAGTTGTGGTCAATGCCCTTCCCCCATTCATCTCAGTGTGAAATAGCAAAACCCTCACAAAGGTAGGTCTTAAGTATCATTATGTTCAACCTGAAACAACTTAAAAAAAGCTCAAAAGAACCAATGAGGTGCTTACTCCAAGACCTAGACCAGCCAATTTTACCAGCCAGTGGCCAATCAACACTATACTCTCACTAAAGTGAAGAATGGCTTCTGCTAATCCAAGATGCCCTGGAAAACATGAGAGAAAGATGTAGGTGAAAAGGTTAGTGTACATCAGATATGCAAGGAAGGTGCAAGGCCAGAGTGGTAGGGTAATGGCAAAGTAGATGAAAATAAGTTGTGACATGAGGGAGCATAGAAAGTAGTTAATTGTGGATGATATTATGTGTTATGCCTGCAGATGTGCAGGATTAGAGCCAGAAATCAAATATGTTTTTGAAGGACTTTCTATTGTCAGTTTGTCTGACAGAAATTGTTATGGAGTTCCATTTTTTAGGAACTTTGTTAAAATATAGTGAGTATCCTGTAGAGATATTAGATGTGAAGAGTAGCTGATGTGTGTGTGCAGATCATACTGGCCTATTTGTAGTATACTGAGAGATAGTGCCAATTAGTGATGGACAGGTCTCTGGTTTGGTATTGTGCACATTAGGAATGGGCAGTTCTCTGTTTTGGTAATGTGCCAATTAGTGATGGGTGGTTCTCTGGTTTGGTAATGTGCCTATTAATGATAGTCAGTTCTCTGGTTTGGAAATGAGTGAATGGGCTGCGGTTAGCTTAGAAAAGGACAGAGAGTGTGGCAGTTCCAGGCATTTTAGTTGCTTTAATGCAAGGTAGTGCAGGGTTGTATTGGGTAGGTTGGCAACAAATTTGGCTACTTTATAGTAGCATTACTCAAGATGTTGTAACTAAATGGCTTACAGATGTATGAATATGGGGCTTGCATATAGGAGAACTGGAAGGAGGTAAGCTGAGGCTGTGTGCTTCCATGCAGTGTATGTTAGCTATGGTTTAATCCTATATACAGAGAGCTCTGTTTTTGGTGAGTTCTTTTTATTGCTTGTATAATATGGTGATCAAATTTCAGGTGTTCATCAACTATGTTTATACCTCAAGAGTTTGGTGTGAGTGATTAGTTCTATTTGAGTTTTGTTGGATGACACTATCTTGAAAAGAGTTTTTTGTGTTGCTCATTGTTTTGGGCGAATATAATTTATTTTGGACGGATTAGAAGTAGACGGGAGCTATACAGGTGACTATTGAAAGAAGAAAACATTTACAAGAAGTATTAATAAAAATGAATGCTTTCATCAGTACAAACATAATGATTGTGAAGAATTGCTGTGAATGGGCAAATGAAATACAAAGTGAAAGACAAGTTTAAGTGCTCTGTGTAATTGTGAGGAAACTATATATAGTATGCTCTTATAGAATGTGACAGAGTACAGTTTCTTTGGGATAAGGTGTTAACCCAATATAATTTAACAAAAATTAAGCCATTTTTTGATATATTTCTGTATAGCATGTATGGCATGCAAGAAATGGAAGTCAGCAATACATATGACAAAATTATTGTCAGCACAATGTGGGTTCTTTGAATAAGAAGTTATGTACCTACCATAACGTTCCATGTTAGTTGTCTTATCTCGCCTTCTTTCTTGCTTGATGGGTTCGGAGCCGATCCTCGGCTCCGACTCGGCACTTGCTAAGCTCGAGAGTCACTTTTACCAGCTCGAGGCAGCCTCATATCCCATGAAGCAAGGCGGTAAGTACCCAGATCTCGTTTGATGACAAAGGGCAGTAGCACCAAGCATAAAACACTTCCCAAAGGAAGAAAGAAAGAAAGAAAGAAAGCCTACAGGATGTAAGAAAGACCAGGACTGAATGGCCTTCAGCATAATAACTCCTTAGAGAAACAAGGTCTGTCCAGGCTCGGGGAAGGAGGGTCAAGAAAGAAAGAAGAGAAGACAACTAACATGGAGCGTTATGGTAGGTACATAACTTCTTAATGTTAAGTTGTCAATCTCGCCTTCATTCTTGCTTGATGGGACAGCGTCCTAGCACCTCTATCCTGGGTGGCTCAATGGAACAGACTCTTGAGGACTGTAGAGCCAAAACTGTCTCTATCCCTGGAGGCCAAGTCCAATTTGTAATGGGAAACAAAAGTATGAGGAGTGGCCCAAGTGGCGCTGCACAAATAGTGTCTATAGGAAGTCTAGCTTGAAAGACTGTAGAAGTAGCTAAGCTCCTAGTTGAATGTGCTTTAGGTTTTGAGCACAGCTGTTTTCCCTGAGCAGATAAATTTCAGAGATGACCAAGAAAGCCATCTAGACAAGGTCACTTTAGAGACAGGAAGGCCTTTCTTGTTATCCGCATAGGAAACAAAAGTTGATCAGATTTCCTAAATTTTTTAGTTCTGTCCAAATAATATCTGAGTTGGCGGTGGACATCAAGATAATGTAGTTTTTGTTCGGCTCTGTCTGAATAGTTTGGGAAAAATACAGGGAGATCAATGGATTGATTCAAATTGGTCTTTGAGGCGACCTTAGGCAAAAAGGTCGGATTAGTTCTCAATGATACTCTGTCTTTGTGAAAAACCAAATAGGGGGGTCGAACCGATAGAGCATGAAGTTCAGACACCCTCCTGGCTGATGTAATAGCTACTAGGAATAAAGTTTTCCAAGAAAGAAATTTTAGGGAGCAAGAAACAGCTGGCTCGAAGGGGGGAAGAATCAAGGATGTCAGCACTAAATTTAGATCCCATTGAGGAGGAGGATTCCTGATTGGAGGCTTTAGCAGGAAAATTCCTTTCAAGAAGGCCCTACAAAGCCTATGGGACATAATATTGTGATCTGCAATCCCGACATGAAAGTTCGAGATAGCAGCCAATTGAACTCTGACTGTGGAAGAAGAGGAGCCTGAATGAAAAATTTCTGCTAAGAAGTCCAGGACTACCTGAACAGGGGCAGTGAAAGGATCAATATTCTTGGCATTAGCCCAATAAGAGAAACGTTTCCATTTGCTTGCATAAATCCTCCTGGTAGAGGATTTTAAAGAAGCTACTATGATGTCTCTAACAGGGTTAGAGATCAAAGGAAGCCTGGCTAAGGAAGGAAGTGGAGCAACCATGCTGTGAGGTTGAGAGAAGGGATAGACCGGTGCAGCTGACCGGATTGGTGAATCAGAAGATCTGGCACTGGGTCCAGATGCCACGGCTGCACCAAAAGGTGACGATGGAGGAACGGGAACCAAACTTGTCGAGGCCAGTAAGGAGCAATGAGAATCAATTTGGCTCTCAAAACGGTTGCTTTCTGGATAACTTGAGGGATCAGAGGAAATGGAGGAAAGGCATAAAGAAGTCCCTGGGGCCAATCCTGGGTCAGGCGTCTCTGGGGATGGCCTGGAAGAGGGAAGAGAGAAGAAGTCTGGGCATTTGCTGTTTTGGGGAGTAGCAAAAGATGCAACATGGACGACCCCATTCCAGAAAAATCTCTTCCGCTATAGATTGCTTGAGAGACCACTCGTGAGGCATGAGAATAGCTCTGCTCAATCTGTCCGCTACAATGTTGGTTTTCCAAGGGATATGCGTTGCTACCAGAAACCGATAAGAGGAGATTGCCCATTGCCATAGTCTGAGCGCTTCTCGACACAAGGGGTAGGACTTGGTTCCACCCTGTTTGTTGATATACCAAACTACAGACATGTTGTCTGTGTGGACTGCAATTGTCCCTACGGGAAGAAAGTCGTTGAGGGCTTGCAACGTTAAAAGCACTGCTCTCATCTCCAGGACATTTATGTGCAGGTGGTACTCGAACGGCTGCCACGTCCCATGAACCATCCTGCCCTGATAATGACCCCCCCCACCCGATCAGGGAGGCATCCGTGGTGACAGTGGCTACCGGGGATGGGGGTACAAAGTGTCTGCCTTGGTGAACCTGGGGAGATGTGATCCACCAAGCAAGATGATCTTTGCAAGTCTGTGTCACCAGAATCTGGTGACGCATTGGAAGTTGTTGGTATGACCACTGTGTGAACAGCATCCACTGAAGAAGGCATGTAGAAGCGAGCCAGGGAAGAAGAGTAATGGCCGCAGCCATGAGGCCTAATACCTTTAGAACCATTCTGGCCTGTACTTTCTTGTTGGCTAGAATGATCCTGACATGACTTTGAATGTCTGAAACTCTTTGATCTGTAAGGGTAGCTGACATCCGAACAGTGTTTAAGTTTGCCTATGAAAGTAATAGACTGGCAGGGCGATAAGGATGACTTTTCAAAGTTGATCGAGATGCCCAAAAGAGTACAAAGCTTTATTGTGTAATCCCTGGCTTGAATAAGCTGATGCCTGGTGGTGGCTGAAAGGAGCCAGTCGTCGAGATCTGGAAACACCTGGAATCCTTGACGTCTCAGGTGAGCCGTGACCACTGCCATGCATTTGGTGAACACTCTGGGGGCTGTAGTGAGACCAAAGGGCAGGGCTCTGAACTGGAAATGACTGGACCCCAGCCGAAAGCGGAGAAATCTCCTGGAGCGTCTGTGAATTTTGATGTGATAGCACGCATCCTGAAGATCTATTGAGCACATCCAGTTGTCCTTCTGTAAGAAGGGCAGAATTGACTGAAGAGTGACCATTCGGAATCTTGTCTTCCTCACAGACTTGTTGAGTCTGCTGAGATCAATATAGGTCTCCAGTCTCCCGTCTTTTGGGGACCAAAAGAACCTTGAGTAGATTCCGGCTCTGAATGGTCTGTTGTAACTGGCTGAATGGCTCTTTTGCAGTAGTTTTGAGACTTCTAACTCTGCAATTTCCCTTAGACCGGTGGTACATCTGGAAGGGAATTTGAAGGGTAGAAAGGACTTTCCTCGAAAGGAATTATGTAACCCTTGGATATGATCGACTGTACCCATCTGTCTTGAGTGAGGGAGTGCCAGGCTTCTGGGTACAGTGATAATCTTCCCGACTGCCTCCAAGGAGGAACAGCCGGGCAACATCTCAGGGATGCTGAAAGGGCTTGTCAGAGAGAGGCTCTCTGTTTCCCTGGTTTTGGACCCCTCTGCCTCTAGAGTGGCGTCTGTTGTTGTTACCCCTCTGCCTCTAGGGGTAAACTGACCACGTGAATCCGGCGTGACTCCTTGGGATTTATGGAACCACATTTTGCCACCTTTCTGTCCTTTGGGGTAAGGTCTAGAAGGGGTGGAAAACGGACTCCTACGGCAGAAAGAGTCTTGCCGTCCTGCTCACACCTGGTCAAAGTTTCCTTCACTTGAGGGCCAAACAAAGCTGACCCATCAAAGGGAGAATTTGTGAAGGACGCCTTAAAGGGATCTGCAAAGTCACATAGCCGCATCCAGGCTTGGCGTCTAAGAGCCACACCTGTACCTGTGGCCCTACTCGCTCCATCAGCAGCATATGATATTAGCCGCATGGAGGAGTTTGCAATGGAATTAAGGGTTCCTAGCTGCGAAGCAATTTTTCCTGAGCCCCTGCAGCTGTAGGATCCTGTACAACATCACCTAGCTCCTTAAGGATATCCCTTTGGAGTCTGGTGAAGTGACATAGGTAATTCAGCGAACGCATAGCAAAGGTCGCTGAGGAAAACATCCGCTTACCATCTATCCATGGTCCTAGAGTCCTTATTAGGAGGATGGACGGCACGGAAGGATCTGCAAGTTCCTTCTTGGTGGCAGCAGCCACCACCATGGCATCAGCGGGACACCCTTAGTGAGGAATTGCTTATCACATGGGGCAGTAATAAATTTTGAAGGCCTCCTAGGGACTGGCTCTACAGAGTCAGGAGCAGCCCACCTTTGGGCAATAACCTGCATAAGGGGTCGAAGGCGGAGACACCCAGGAGGTGGAGGGCCGAGATCCAAACGCCTCTAGGTATACTGACTCATCCTCAGAGGGATTATTGGTGGGCCAGTTTCCCTCTGTCTAAGGAGTTCTAGGATGTCTGAGAAGGAGACATCCTCAGAGAGGATCTTGGGGATCCCTCTGACTCATCTAAGTCAGTATCTGAAGTGATAGACTCGGGAGTCTACATGTTTCCTCTTACAGGTCCTCTTCCTAGGAGGATCTCCCGAAACATCAGGAGAATCCTCGGAAGAGGGGATATTCCCAATGGGGAAACCTGAGGCGGAGGATCTCTGGGTCCTGTAGCAAGAGAAGTGGCAGAGATGTCAACAGGCACTATAGAGGGAGGAGCTAAGGGAACAGACTGCCGGCTGATACCCGTGGCCAGCACACTCTTCATCACCTCGAATGCTCCCCTCCCAGGAAGGTCCGAGAGAACCCGTTCCGAAGAGCTAGGAACTCCAGGGACCACCGAAAGGGAAGTCTCCGAGGCAGATGTCAGAGCAGAGCTCACCAAGGCCGAGGCTCCAAGGGGAAGAGCGGGTTCGGACAAGGGTCCGATGCTACTCACCCCCTCGGAGGAGACCATGGAAGCCCGGCCACCGAATCCCTCTAAGGAAGGTCTCGAAGAGGAGATAAGAGTAGAGGCTGAAGGAACAGAAGGGGATATCTGTCCCTCAGCCGTAGCAGTAACCATTCGAAGACTCCAACTCCAAGCTCTGGGGTAGAGTTGAAGGAGGAACTGCAATGGGGTGTGGACCAATAGCCGTCTGTTGAGACGGACTATGTAACATTTGGGCCAGTGCCTGTGACTTAAGTAATCTACTGACCACTCTCTCTAAATCATGGTCAGAAAGCCTGGATGACCTTGAAGATCGGCTCCGATGGCTCCGTTCCGAGAGGAGTGGTGAAGCGGGCCGAAGTATCGGCTCCAAGGAAGGAGACCTAGACCTCTTCCTCGAAGGAGCCATCGAACCGATGAAACTATTGAACCTGTCGGAGCCGACAACTTATCGGAGCCGACAGGTAGCTCGATGCATCGGCTCCAGCCAGAGCCGATACAGACACAAAAGTAACGTTGTCGGAGCCGATCGAGCCGACACCGATGCCTGAAACCACATGGTGGTCGGAACCGATAGGAGCCGACACGAAGTGGTCGAACCAGAATCGGCACCGATAGCCATCGGTGCCGAAGGGTTAACCAGAATCGGCTCCAGCCGAGCCGATCTCGACTCTGAATGAGTCGGGCCGAGGCCGCAGGCTTGGACACAGAAGCCTGGGCCTTGGAAGACTTAGAAGTCTTGGATGGAGCCGACTTAGCCGGAGAGCCCTCCGGCAGAAGGCCCCTCAAAATCAGCTTATTTCTTCTTTCCTGCAGGACTCTCTGGCTGAAAGAATGACATATAGCACAGGAGTCCTGCAGGTGAAGAGGCCCCAGACAGTACAGGCAAGAAGTGTGACCGTCTGTCAGAGACATTTTCTGACAGCACGAGTCAGACTTCTTAAAGCCTGAGACCCTTTCTTTAGACATGGTGTAAAAACACACAGACACACACACCAGTCAAAGAAATTAAATTAAATATACCAGAAGGTATAACTAGTAAACACACACACACACCCTAACAGGGGGGGGATGGGATGGGTGAAAGTCTGACTAAAAAAGTAAGAAGAGACAGCGAATTTTCTGTCAGAAAAGGTTTAAAACTGATATAAAACTAACAATTAAGGGTTTTTTTGTTAAAAGGGGCTAAAATAGCAAAGTAGCAAATCACTTACCAGGAGCTGGTAAAAGGAGGACCTCATCAGCGAAGCGGCAAACGAGATCTGGGTACTTACCGCCTTGCATCATGGGATATGGGGCTGCCTCGAGCTGGTAAAAGTGACTCTCGAGCTTAGCAAGTGCCGAGTCGGAGCCGAGGATCGGCTCCGAACCCATCAAGCAAGAATGAAGGCGAGATTGACAACTTAACATTAACCATATATTAAATTTTGGGATTGTCTTTGATTTTGGGCAAATTAAAGAAATAGCTATGGAAGACGCAATGGGCAATATTCAAGACTAATACAGTTTGATGATGTATTGTTGCTTTAAGCGGACAAAAGGATTATTTATGTGATTTTCATTTTGATTCTGTTTCTTTAGCATTTTTGAAGTATAACTGATATTGTTTTCCTTATCTTTGTTTTTGTAAATTGTGTACTTATATTAATGTGTCATTTTGATTTATGATGTATATGTCTTTTTAAAGTTTCCCTACTCTTTTCAATAAGCGCCATGGGATCTTCTATAGTTGTCTAAGTGACTGGATTATCAGGGTGATGGGACCTCAATTTAACATCTCATCTGGAGGATGTCACATCCAGAACTGCAGCACCTCCCTTATACTGCAATGCAGTGTCAGTACTGGAGAATTAATCCACGCATTTGCGGTGGGAATTAAGAAGCAACAGTCTTCAGATAAGCTACCACCAGAGCCCCTTCTGCCACCTGCTATACAACTGACACTACTTCTTGCTACTCTGAAGAAATCATTATGTTTCTACTGATGAAAGCATTAACTTTTATTAAAAATAATTCTCCATATGTTTGAAACAATAGTTTATTTTTTATTTATTTTTTAATCCAATACATGACAGAGTAGAAAGTGGCATTTAGCAAGTGTGGTAATAGACGATCATATGGCAATTGGAATGGCTTGGGACTCAGTTGTTATTCAAAGGAAAGTAGGACTCAGTGTCTCATCCCAGGAATTCAACAAACATTTGTCCTGCTGACTTCTGAGAAAATTAAAACAATCTTAATGTAATAGGTTCAACAAGAAAGCATTTTTCAGTGTTGCTGGAGTGCAAACACTTAGCCCCCAATAACAGAACTCATTAATCATTCGTGCTACTGCTTTAATACCATATATATATATATATATATATTACACTGCTAGAACACTTCTTAGGAGTGAAATTCATGGCAGAAGAGTAGAAGGACAGAGACTTGACTACAGCCCAGTGCACCCAAACTCAACTAGCAGCTTGGGCACAGGGGAAGCAGATATGAAGACATGGCTATTTGTTGGCTCACCCCCTCCAGGAGAGAGAAGGTTTTCTCCCTATGGTCTGACACATCTGCAATGAAAGGGCAGTGTTGCAATCATGTGGCAGATTGCCATTAGCATTTTGTCATTGAAAGGGTAGCCTGAGCTGACTCCAGTTCACATTTAAGATCTCAATGAAAACACTATTCGCAATGTCACAGAACAGAGATATCAAGGGAGTATCGTGAGCAATTATCTTTCCTTTACAACACACACACACACATATACTGTAGCTAACAAAGTCCTCCCTAAACTGAAATTATGTTGCAAGATCTCTCATGCTGTCTTTCCAAAAGGCTGTTTAGCTACTGATAACATTTTTATCCCTAATCTCCCATTTCTTGTCTTACACTCAGCAAAGAATACCGAAGAATACAAGAGGTAGAAAACAAAGTATGTAAGATTCATGCTACTAGCTGACCCCTTACTTCATGACTGTAAATTGCTAGAAACTACCAACTGTCTCTCAGTAAATAGAGCTATCTTTTTCCTGTACACACTGACTTTCAAAGTACTAAAGTAAGGCTACTTTTCCACACTAAAAACAACATTTCCTGTTCAAGAAAAATTATATGACCTTAAAATAATACGAGATATGAGGGAACTCCCTGGCTCACTTCTATTCAAATCTACACTGGTAAAAATCTTTTACAAGACTGGGACTTGCAACCTGGAAGGAACTAGTTGTCTACTAAAGTAAAAAAAGAGCACCTCCTTACTGAATCCTCTTGTAACTGTTATCTGGATAATGGCTATTTTCTATTTTATTTATCTCTGGTATGACTTGACACATATTATTTACTGATGAATTAATCTCCCTCATTGTACCTTATAATGCTGTTTCTTTTTTTTTTTTTCAGTCAAACCAATAAGAATACTTGCAATTTAGAGTATTTATTTAAAACTGTTGTCCAAGCAGACTGATTCTATAATGCCTGAGCTGTTCATAGTCCCCTCAGCTGCCAGCACCTTCGGTGTCTGTGTGTGTGTGTGTGTGTGTGTGTGTGTGTGTGTGTGTGTGTGTGTGTGTGTGTGTGTGTGTGTGTGTGTGTGTTGAACCAGTTCACCTAGCAGGTCATCAAATATTTAATGAATAAATAAAGAAGCTAGCGCTAAAAAATGACTTATTTGCATTCTTTCGTCCACAAGTCCACAAGGGTTCGCAGCAGAGTTTCACTTTCCACCTAAACCTCAAAGACATGTAAACTGATGATGTTCCATATTCCTCCAAGAGATGTATGTGTGTTCTGCCTGTCAGTATGCATCTGTCCTGCAAGGGACTGCCATCTCTTGCAGGACCGCTTTCTGTCTTATGCTTGTTACTCACTAGGACAGGCTGTGTCTCACAATCACCACAAATCTGGTATTAAAAATAAAAAGATGGAACAGTGCATGCATGCATGAACTGCTGCTGAACAGACAGCATAATTAGTTGATGTTGAAGCCTTCTTTGAAGGACATCATTCCAAACACAACTTCTCTTCAGGAAAAGGAGCAGCCTATCCAGTACCAGTTGGGAAGAGGTGTTTCATGCTCAGTACTTGTTATAATATTCAGCTGCACATGTGGTCATTTCAGAAATGCTGCTGGAAATCTCGTTAGGGAAACTCAGGCTTCCTCTATGAATCAGGAAAGCTAATTTTGGTGTGTGTGTGTGTGTGCGTGTGTGTGTGTGTGTGTGTGTGTGTGTGTGTGTGTGTGTGTGTGTGTGTGTGTGTGTGTGTGTGTGTGTGTGTGTGTGTGTCTCTCTCTTTGTGTCTGTCCTCTGTGTGTGTGTGTGTGTGTGTGTGTGTGTGTGTGTGTGTGTGTGTGTGTGTGTGTGTGTGTGTGTGTGAGCGTATGTGTGTGTGTGTGTGTGTGTGTGTGTGTGTGTGTGTGTGTGTGTGTGTCTGTGTTTGTGTCTGTCCGTGTGTGTGTGTGTGTGTGTGTGTGTGTGTGTGTGTGTGTGTGTGTGTGTGTGTGTGTGTGTGTGTGTGTGTGTGTGTGTGTGTGTGTGTGTGTGTGTGCCTATCTTTCTGAATGTCTGTCTTTACACATGTGAATTTATGCAAAACTCTTGAGGTGTCTGATTATGCATGCACTGAACTGTGACTCCAAAACCACAAGGATGACAACACACCACTGAAACTGCTATGGTATTTGATTTCACTGTCTGCTTGGCACTTCCCTAAATTTATTTTTGGCAGTAAGAATATGTCTTCTGTGTCTGATGGCATTGCAGGTGCTGAAGTGAGCCATTTAAAGCCAAAACTGGTCTAAAATTACTTTTATCAAGTATAAGCTTACTGAATACAGGAAGTCATACTCATTGTCTGTCTGTCTGAACCTTAACTAATGATTTGCTATCAAAAATGCTAGAAAAGCCTCATTTAAGAGTCCCGCCTGATGCCATAAACAAGGACTGTATACCTTTTAATAAAACAACCACTCTGTTTAGATGAGCTACACCAGGAAAACCATGTTTACATTATAGGATTTTGCTTCTTTTTTCTGACCTTTACTACATTTGAATTCTCTCCATGTGTAACAGATCGATGTGTGTGTGACACCTGCTACAAGTAAGCAAATGAAATGTACAGTGAAGCAAGGCTACACAGCATAAGGTTTTCATTTCCACTGATGCAAGCAGATCAACTTGTTACTATGTTATGCACCATTATTACAAATTTAGACATCTTCCTACCATATGTATTCTCCTGCCTGCAAGTCTAACACATTTTAAAAAACAATTATCCCCTAAATATGCATTCTTTTCCCAGACTGTAGCGACATAAAAAGCACAACTTAATTTTCCCCTCCCTCTATAGCATATGTATTCTGTTCAGCTTTCTCACTGCACACCACACTGTTTGAATGAAAGCTCATTTTTTATACAGAATGGCTTTTCTGCCTCTTATATACTCTTACCCAACACATTTTAAGGATTTTGACCAAAGAACACCCATATAGCAAGATATTTGTCTTTTCATTCTTTCTCACCCACTGAGGTCATAAATCTACTGACTCTCTAGTAATTCACAGTTCTTTCAACTGTGTGTTTCTCATTTATAGCAATCTTTACCTCCCTGTGTATCATAAACCTGCTATGCCTTTGGCATTTCTCAGTTATTTTTTTCCATGTGGTCTCTGAGTGAAGAAACTTCAGTGACAGAAATAGACTGAGGAACTGATTCCTATATTTAGTTTTCAAAAAATTCATAATTTAAGTACAGTTTTGCAGCTGAAAAAGAAACTATTTATTGCAGTGGACTTAAGACATGACAAAGAACAGAAACAGAAAGGGTCACTTCCAGAAAATTTCCAACATTGTCCAGAGATTCTCAAGGGAAACAAGTAATTATGAGTACCACTATTCTAAGTATATGTAGAAAATATAACACCTGAGAGGGTAGGGCATGATAATGTCATATTTTCATCTTTTAAGGATACTGAGTATTTTATGGGGAAAATAAAAATCATCAAAAGAAAAAAAAAACATCACTTTGTTTGCCTCTCTGACAAAGGGAAATACTGTCAGCCCAGCTGTCTAGAATTTTGTAAATAATTCTATGACATTTGTGAATACTGATATGCTTTATATAGAAGTGTGTGTAAAGTACTGAGCTAAAATGTAACCACAGTATGCCCTACTGGAATACAACAGGAATGTACCTGTACTATTGTGACTGTTTAGATGTATATGTTCAGTGGAAAATGGAATACAGGAGGTTAACTTGAAAAAAGTCAGAGAGAAAATAGATGAAATTAAATTGTTTTATTATTGTGTCACACAAGTTAGTTTCAATGCAGCAAGGAGACAGGATGTCTAGAATTAGGGTGCCTTCTGCATTGCTTTGTAAGTGTTTTATTGTTTTATGATTTCCAGGATCTGCAAACATCTGAGAGATATGTATTTTTCACAGAGAGATGCTAAACATCTGTTAGTTTCTGACAAAGGATGTTTAGCTTGGGAACTGCAGTCAGGTGACAAAAAGTGATGTCATCCAAGCTAACCCACCAGTAATATTTGGAATTAACTTAAGAATTCTCTCAGAGAGAGACTGTGCATTTTGTATTTTGTCTTTGACCTGAAAAGAACAACCACTCATCACCACATCTGCCTGCTTGTTGTTCTGCAATTAACATTTTAGGGCATAGTAACTCTTTTAGATTCAGATAGGACTATTGTAAAGTGCAGCTTAGATGTTTTCTTTATTTATTTGAGACTCTCCTGCAATGTTGTTTTAAATATTTCCTGTGATTTTAAACTCTGATGTAATTGATTACTTACTGAGTACTGTCTTGTTCTTTTATTATTTATTATTAAATATATTTAAACCTTTTAATTGTGGCTGGTTTGTTTACAGATATTTAAGCTCTTAGAGTACTTGCATATGTATTTGGTGACACTGTACAGGCTACTCTAATAGCCTTAGTCATGGTCACATTTACCATGTGGATAATAGTAACATTACACAGTAAGATTGGACACCCTTTGTAAGGGCCTTATAGTAGCAGATAAAGAGTTGGCTGGTGGCAGCTGGAACTACTTTATAGTCTGGGCAGAAGGGGGTATAGCTAGTAAACCTGTGCCAGTCTTTCCCAGGTATGTGTTCGTGTTTGTGTATAAATCAAATCTCAAAGTGGGTGTGTCAGCTACATGGGCAAGGACACAAAGAACTGGTTGGACAGAGAGGGAGCTAGAGGTCTTAGCTTGGCCACTCAGCTGAGATCTTAACCCTATAGCTGTGCCAGTGGGAACTCTTATTGGGGATCTGGAGAAAGTGAGAGAAACCAGACCCCATACTGACTGTGACCTCTGTGTGCTCTTAAGGGGAAATTGTACTTTACTGTGGTTACTTGTAATCCTTCCAATGTGTACATCCCTCAATGGTGCTAGTGGTGAGGACTGAGGCTCCTTGATTACTGGACCAGTGCAGGGGTGTCACGTATTAATTGGTGGTAGTGGAGGGAAACCCAATCACATATTAATCGGTTGATAGTGGTGATATAGCCACATCACATATTAATTGCCTTGTAATGGTGTGGATATTGAATTCCTGTAGCTTGTGTACAATGGTGACTGGGTCTATATTAGAACACTGAACATTCAAAATTTCGAGTGTTCTAATATCAACCCGTTTTCAGGGAATGCTGAAAATATCAAAGAAACAGAAAAACAAATTTTTTCCTATGGAAAGAATTTGGTTGTTTGTTTCTGTTGCTTCAGTATTTTCATCGCTGTAGTGGAAAGTTACAGGTCAGGTTCAGGTAAGTGTGTGATTGTGTGGACGTCAGGGTTAGAGCGGGTTAGGTGAGTTAGGGTTAGGGCGCGGGTCAGGTAAGTGTGTGACTGTGTGGACATGGGGGTTAGGGTGGGGTAGGTGAGTTAGGGTTAGGGCGCGGGTGAGGTGACTGTACGATAGTGATGGACCTTAGGGTTAAGGTTTGGGTTAAGGTAAGTGGATAGTTAATGGTGTATGTATAGTTTAGTGTAGGGTTAGGTGTAAGAGTTTAGGTGTATGTGTGTGGATTGCTGTTTGTTTGGTGTGCTTGTGTTGTGTATATGTGTTTTGGAACAGCAAATTTTTTCCCTAGGAAAAAATTCACTGTTCTGAATGTTCGATGTTTTAAATTTTTGATTCATAGGGTTCGATATTAGAACACTCGAGATTTTGAATGTTCGGTGTTTTAATATAGACCCATGGTCACTGAAGGTGTTTGTACTCTAAATCAACCACACAGTGAACATTCTGAGTTCATATCACAATTGTTTTACTTTTTTTTTGTTAGATTAGTTAGTCAGGGAGAGCAGGCAAGCATGTCAGCAGAGGAGTATGGCAAGCTGACAAGGAGATGGTTGGCTGAAATGTACCAGGCTAAAGGACTGGTGCATGCCAACCTGACTAAAGCAGACATAATTGCAGCTTTAGTCACAGCTGCATCACAGATTAGCAACTAGGAGGAAAATCAGACTGATCGTGGAGATGTAAAACTCTCAGATAATGGACAATTCAACCTTTCCACAGAGGACTTAAAAATTTATCTGGAGTTAAAGAGACTTGAGCTAGAGGCCAAGCGTTTGGAAATAAAAGCAGCAGAGAGACTAAAACTTATTGATGCTGAGGAAAACAAGAAACTGCAATGTCTGGAAGCTGAGGAGAAGCAGAGGCAGAGGCAACATGAAAAGGAGATGCTGACTCTTCGCCAGAGTCATGGAGGTACTGGAGAATGGAGTAACCATAACCCAGAAGCAATAAAGGTTAGTAAATTTCTTCCACAATTTACAGAGGGGGATAATTTTGATAGTTTCATTCATATGTTTGAAAGGGTATGTAAACAGTATAATGTTGACCAAGGGCTCTGGGTACGGTTCCTGAACTCCTTACTCCATGCTAAAGCTATAACTGTTCTTTCCAAACTGCCTGATACTGATTGTTTAAATTATAATACAGTCAAAATGTGTTTTTAGAATGCTTTAAGTTAACACCTGAAGCTTATAGGAAAAAGTTTCCTGAACATAGTTGCAAGGCAGATGAAAGTGTGTGTGAATATAGTGCTGAACTAAGCACTTATTTTCATAGGTGGTTGAGTGAATGTCAGGTCACCACTTTTGAAAGGCTGGCAGACCTTTTGGTGAGGAAACAAGTCCTTAGCACTTTGCCTGAGGACATGAGAATCTGGTCACCTGATAGACAATGCAATACTGTAGATGAGTTGGGGAAGAAGGGAGACCTATACCAAGCAAGCAGGGCATCACTGCACAGGAAAGGGACACCCGGTGCTGCTCATGAGTCTAAGGGAACCCATGGTGGGCAGCCCAGACTGTCCCAACAGAGTCTGCCAGTAGCAGGGAAAGACATTAATCCAGGTACATGTCCAGAAACAAGGGTTAAATGTTTTAAATGCAACCAGTGGAGTCATGTACCATATAGATGTCCACAGAGGCAAGGTGGGGAACAAAATATGGGAGAGCCAGTAACTGGGAGTGACAAAATGCCAACAGTAGGTTGTCTCGAGACAATGAGGGTACCAAACTACTACAAAGGTTATAGCCTATCTTAGTGGATGGGAAAGAGGCCATGGCTAAGAGAGAGACACATCCTCTGACTTAACCATTGTGAAGCCTGCAATGGTTACAGAGGAGCACTACTTGCTTAGGCAGTCTACTCCAGTCAGAACCAAGTGAAAAGTATAATCCAAGGCAGCGAAGAGCAGCAAGAAACAGCGATGAAGCCAAAGGTAATCTCTACAAAAAGTTTATTCAAACACACAACATAAATTTCTCCAAGTCCTTCTCTCAAACACACGACATAAATTTCTCCAAATCCTTCTCTCAAGCACTTTCGCTCAGTGCAATACTGAGCTACTCCAGTCAGAGCTTTAGGAGGGACCCCATTCAAAATAACGTTGGCTAGGGTTCACCTTGACTGGGAGGGTGGAAAAGGAAGCAAGCAAGTAGGTGTGTTTGAGGATATCCCTGTAGATGTCCTGATAGGGAATGATTTTGATAATGCAGTACCAATGTGTGCATAGCCATGCAGTTATATGCAGTCAGGCTTGGAGACAAGCATTTGGGTCTGGTAGCCTGGGGGAGACCCAGACACACCACACACTTGCAGCCAGGACTGGTGAGGTGGTTACTTCAGGGAGGGAGCTACCCTGTACCAGTGAGACTGAAGGTGAGCCACAGCTGCTTGTGGGTACTGATGTTCCCTTGGCCAGAGTGACTGCAAGGGCTGAGGTGAGTAATAGTACTCAGCCTGACAGTGAGGCACCGCTGTCAGAGGATGCCAGACTTTCTATGGAAGAGGAGCTGGGAAGGGTTACAAAGGGGGAGTTGAGACAGGCTTAGCTCTCAGACCCTACATTACAAGGCCTGAGGGAGGTAGCTAGTGAGGAACCTAATTCTCAAGGGGGAATCTGTATACTGTGACAAAGGGTTACTGTATAGAGAAGGACCCCTGAGGGAGGGCTAGAGGGTGAGAGAATATTGCCATTGGTAGTGCCCAGAGCCTACCATCTGGCACTTCTAACCATAGTCCATGATATTCCCTTTGCAGGTCATATGGGCATAAAACATACAAAGAGACATATTATGCAGAACTTCTATTGGCCTGGGATTTCCAGAGATGTAACAGGCTACTGCAGGATCTGTGAGCAGTGAAAAAAGATAGGCAAGGCAGGAGACTAGGTGAGAACTCCTTTGATGCATTTGCCTGTGACTGAGCAGCCATTTCAGAGGGTAGATATGGATATTGTGGAGACTCTGAGTACCCCAAGTTCCACAGAGAAAAAGCATATCCTAGTGGTAGTAGATTGTGCTACCAGATACACTGAAGCAGTGGCTCTGTCCTCCATTGAGGCAGAAAATGTGTCAGATGCTTTGTTAGAGATTTTCAGCAGGGTAAGTTTCCAAAAAGAAATACTGAATGACAGAGGTGTCAATTTCATCTCAGACCTGCTGGCTTGTCTATTGAAGTACTGTGGGGTGAAGCACCTAAATACCATCCCCTACCATCCCCAAACTAATGGTCCTGTTGAGGTTAAACTCTACACTCAAGATGATGCTATGGGCATCTGCAGACCAGTTCAAGAGGGAGTGGGACATATATTTGCCCCATCTGTTGTTTGCTTATAGAGAGGGTCCCTAGGAATCCACAGGTTTTTCACCCTTTGAGTTGCTGTATGGGCATAGGGTGAGGGAACCTCTAGATTTGATTCAATATGAGTCGGAGGGTGACTGTAAATCCCACAAGGAGTCTGTTGTAGCATATGTCCTAAACCTCAGGACAAGGCTAGGGAACTCATGGGCTTGCCCAGGAAAACCTGGCAGAAGCTCAACAGCAGAAAAAGGTCTGGTATTGCAGGAATGCTCGAGCTAGAGAGTATAATGTAGGGCAGCAGGTAAAGGCTTTCATTCCTGTCAGACACAACAGGCTGCAGGCAGCTTGGGAGGGACCCTACACAGTGGTAAGGAAGGTCAGTGATGTTAAGTACATGATAGCACTGCTAGGCAAAAGGCAGGGGAACACATTGTAACATGTTAACACGATGAAACATTACCATGATAGGGAGGCCCTTATGCTGAGTATTTGCAGTGGAATACAGGATGAGTCTGAGGGAGATCTGGTGACTGATCTCCTCAGTGAGGCTCAGACTGACACCTCAGTGGAGGGGGTAGCAATATCCTAGCAGCTATCTCCTAGCCAGGTTTGAGAAATCAGAGCAGTGTTACATCAGTTTGGGGACATGTTCACTGGGAAACCAGGGTGCAGCCACCTGGTGCAGCACCATGTGGATACAGGACCCCAAAGGCCTATTAAGCAGGTGCCTTAAAGGATGCATGAGAGAGTCAAACAGACTCTAAAGGAAGATATACAGAAAATGTTGGAATTAGGGATAATTCAGGAGTCCAGCAGTCCCTGGGCCTCCCCAGTGGTGTTGGTACCAAAGAAGGATGGCAGCACCAGGTTCTGTGTGGACTACAGGAAATTAAATAGTCACACAAAGTCAGATGCTTACCCCATGCCTAGGACAGATGGAGCCCTAGAGCAGTTGGGTGGGGCTAAGTATATTACCACTATTGATCTTACCAAGGGTTACTGGCAGGTGCCCTTGACCCCACTGCTAAAGAGAGGTCAGCCTTTGTGACTCCTTTTGGTGTGCATGAGTTCACAAAGATGCCCTTTGGGATGAAAAATGTCCCAGCGACTTTCCAGAGGCTGGTAAGTTCTACCCTAGCAGGAGCAGGAGATTTTGCCCTTGTTTACCTAGATGATATTGCATCTACAGCCATTCCTGGCAAGAGCACCTTCAGCATGTCAGGGAGTTGCTGGGAAGACTACAGAGGGCAGGGTTGACCATTAAGCCCAGCAAATGTCAGTTGGGTATGACAGAGGTTTCCTACCTGGGACATAGAGTGGGGAGTGGTAAGATCAGGCCAGAACCTGCCAAAGTGGAAGCCATTCAGGCATGCTCTGCCCCTGTTACCAAAAAGTAGGTGAGGGCATTTTTAGGGACAGGGTACTACAGACAGTTGGTCCCCAGTTATAGTACCATAGCTGCTCTCCTCAGAGACCTGACAAGGAAAAACAGGCCAGATAAGGTAGCGTGGACCCTAGCATGTAAGCAGGCATTTCAGAAGCTTAAAGGAGCTTTGGGAGGACTCCCTTGTTAGCCAGTCCTGATTACAGCAAATAATTTGTTGTGCAGGTGGATGCTTCAAATCATGGGATGGGGGCTGTACTTAGCCAGGTTTCTTCAGAGGGCACCCAGTGGTTTATCTCAGTCATAGGCTCCAACCCAGGGAGAAATGCTATGCAGCTGTAAAAAAGGAATGTTTAGCCATAGTGTGGGCACTGCAGAAACTCCAGCCTTATCTGTATGGAAGGAAATTCACTGTAGTTACAGACAACAATCCCTTAACATGGCTCATCGAGCCAGCCAGCAAAATGCCAAGTTACTAAGGTAGACCCTAGGGTTGCATGCATATGATATGACAGTGCAGCACCGCAGTGGGGTTAGCAATGCCAAAGCAGATGGGCTCTGAAGACAGGGAATGGGGTAGTGTATTCCCAGATAGGTTCACCCTCTAAAGTAATGTTCCTTAAGGGAACACTTGAAAAACTAGCTTGAGTTTTCGGGGAAGGGAGAAATGTGACACTGCCAGGCCAGCTATCTGGAATTTTGTAAATAATCATACGTAATTTGTGAATATTAATGTGACTCACATGCTTGTCATACAAATGTAAGAGAACTATATGTTATGTATATATTAAACTACTGCTGCAGAAGTCTGTGCTGAACTGTATGTTATGTACTGAGCTTCAAGAATGTAACCAAGGTGTACCATACTGGAAAAGAACAGAATGTTTTATGATTGTGTTTATCTCTCGGTTTCACTGAAATTGACAGGATGTCTAGAGCTAGAAATTTCTTTCTATTGTCTTGAAACAGAAATAATTACTAAGTTTAAAATTTAAAGGGTTTTTATTGCTCTGTGACTTCCTAGCAGCTGCATATCTGAGAGATATGTATTTTTGACACAGAGATGCTAAATTCTAAGTATCTGTTTAGCCTGGGAATTGAAGGCAGGTGACAAAGAGTGATATAATCTGAGATAGCCCAGCAGTAATATTGATTATTAATTTGAGAACATTCTCAGAGACTGGGCATTTTGTATTTGTCTTTGGACCTGGAAACATTCTCTTATCAGCACTTGCCTTGCTAATAGTAAGTAACCAAGGTACAGTACTCTCTCTTAGATATAGATAAGAATATAGTAAAGTTTAGTTTAGATGTTCTCTGTATTTATTCGAGACTGTCCTGCAATGTTGTTTTAAAATATTTCCTGTGATTCTGAACTCTGTAGTCACTGTGTTGAGTTATTGAGTATTGTCTTGTTTGTTTATTATTAAATATATTTAAACCTTTTAATTGTGGCTAGTTTGTTTATATATATATATATATATATATATATATATATATATATATATATATATATATATATATATATATGCTCTGAGAGTACTTGCATATGTATTTCATAACACTGTACAGGCCATTCTAATAGCCTTAGTCTTGGTCACACTTACCATTTGGATAATAGTAACATTAAACAGTAGGATTGGACACCCTTTGTAGGGGCCTTATAGTAGCTGATAAAGAGTTGGCTGGTGGCACCTGGAACTACCTTATAGTCTGGGCAGAAGGGGGCATAGCTAGTAAACCTGTGCCAGCCTTTCCCATGTATGTGTGTTTGTGTTTGCATATAAATCAAATCTCAAAGTGTGTACGTGTCAGCTACTTGGGCAGGGACATGAAGCACTGGTTGGACATAGAGGATACTGAAAGTCCTAGCTTGGCCACTTTGCTGAGATCTTAACCCTATAGCTGTGCCGGTGCGGAGTCTTATTGGGGATCTGGAAAAAAGAGGGAGAAACCAGCCCCCAGACTGACTGTGATCTCTGTGTGCTCTTAAGGGAAATTATACTTTACTGTATATATACTTGTCATCCTCTCAATGTGTACATCCTTCATTGGTGCTAGTGGTGAGGATTGAGACTCCTTGATTACTGGGGTAGTGCAGGGGCGTCACAGTCACATTAACAGATTTATCAGTCTGTGGTGGAATTTTCCCAGTTAAATATTCTGCTGCAGATTCAGAACATTATTCCATCGTTATTATCTTTCTCATAATAACTTTACAGGATGTATTTAGCTATTCATTTACTCTTTAGCTAAGCCATGTGTAAATATATTTGTGAGTATGTGTATATATATATATATATATATATATATATATATATGTGTGTGTGTGTATATATATGTGTGTGTGTGTGTGTGTGTGTGTGTGTGTGTGTGTGTGTGTGTGCGTGTTCATCCAGTGCGATAGACTTGTCAATGGCCAACAGCTGAATTGTCAACTCCAGTTCATTAAGAGATCAGCTGGTTGACATTGCCAGCATCAGACTGCTGTAATAGCAGGGTTGGGATATATGCCCTTTCCCCACTGCTTTGCAGTCCTGGTGTTGGTATATATACAGTGCATATAAATATTTTACACACCCCTGTTAAAATGCCACCCTTTTGTGATATAAAAAGTGACCTCAATAAATCATTTCAAAATGTTTCCCAACTTTAATGTGACCTATAACCTGCACAATTCAATTAAAAAACAAACAAATCTGTTAGGGGAAAAATATAACAAATAAAAAACATACAATAGCTGGTTGCATAAGTGTGCACACCCTTAAACTAATACTTTGTTGAAGCACCTTTAGATTTAATTACAGCATTCAGTTTTCTTAGGTAGGAGTCTATCAGCATGATACATCTTGACTTGGTAATATTTGCCCACTCTTCCTTGCAAAAGCGCTACAAATCTGTCAGATTCCGAGGACATGTCTTGTGCACAGCCCTCTTCAGGTCACCCCACAGACTTTCTATTGGATTTAGGTCTGGGCTCTGCCTGAGCCATTTCAAAACTTTAATTTTCTTCTGGTGAAGACATTCTTTTGTTGATTTGGATATATGCTTGGGGTCATTGCCTTGTTGAAAGGTGAAATTCCTCTTCATCTTCAGCTTTCTAGCAGATGCCTGAAGGTTTTGGGCCAAAAGTGACTGGTATTTGGAACTGTTCATAATTCCCTCCACCTTGACTAAAGTCCCAGTTCTAGCTGAAGAAAAGCAACCCCAAAGCATGATACTGCCACCACCATGCTTCACCGTGGGGATGGTGTTCTTTTGTTGATGCAAAGTGTTGTTTTTGCGCCAAACATACCTTTTGAAATTGTGGCCAAAAGGTTCAACCTTGGTCTCATCAGACCATAACACATTTTCCCAATTTTAACAAAGCCTGGATGTTCTTCTGTGTAAGAAAAGGCTTCCATCTTGCAACCCTACCCCATAGCCCAGACATATGGAGAATACGGGTGATTTTTTGTCACGTAGTATGCAACCAGTATTTGCCAGAAATTCCTGCAACTCCTTCAGTGTTGCTGTAGGTCTCTTGTCAGCCTCCCTGACTAGTTTTTGTCTTGTCTTTTCATCAGTTATGGAGAGATGCCCAGTTGTTTGCAACGTCACTGTTGTCCCATATTTTCTCCACTTTTTGATGACTGTCTTCACTGTGTTCCATGGTATATCCAATGCTGTCGAAATTTTTTTGTACCCTTCTCCTGACTGATACCTTTTAACAATGAGATCCCTTTGATGCTTTGTAAGGTCTCTGAGAACAATGGCTTTTGTTGTAGCAGGCAACTGAGTACATGTCAGGAAAATCCTACTAGGACAGCTGAACTTTATTTGGGGTTCATCAGAGTCACTTTAATTGATGGCAGGTGTGTACCCACGAAGACTGAATGTTGCAATTAAATCAAAAGGTCCTTTAACAAAGTATTAGTTTAAGGGTGTGTACACTTATGCAATCAGCTTATTGTATGTTTTTTATTTTTTATATTTTCCCCTAACAGATCTGTTTGTTTTTCAATTGAATTGTACAGGTTATAGGTCACATTAAAGGTGGGAAAAGTTTTGAAATTATTTATTATGATCTCATTTTTTTATATCACAAAAACCTGGCATTTTAACAGGGGTGTGTAAACTTTTTATATTCACTGTAAGTAGCAGGGGGTATGGATGGTACAACAATGTTTTTAGAGTTTTATGCTCATTGTTAATCTGCAGGGGCATGCATATTCTCATATTCTGATGTCGCCAATGAGTTTTTGTTGATTAACAATGCTATGATATTTTGCAGACTGATCATCTTACACATATATATATATATATATATATATATATATATATATATATATATATATAGGAGCGCTACAGAATCCTGAAAGACCAAAATCCCGAAAACCAAAATCGTGAGACCAAAATCCTGAAAGTTCAAAATCCTGAAAACTCAAAATACTGAAAACTTGAAATCCTGAAAACACACAGGATACCAGCACTTATTATATTCCACTACAAGTACATACAGAAACATATTACCCTTCAACTATATGCAGGCAAGCCCTGCACACCCCCTGCTACTTAAATATATCAACTCTGAGATTGCACTTCACTACACTAAGTGCAATCTTGGAGTTGATATATTTAAGTAGCATGGGGTGTGGGGGTGCAGCCTCCCCACATGGAGGTGCAGGGGGGCTTGCCCTCCTGCTTATACGTGTAGAACAGTAATATAGCTTGTGTTTTATTTCTTTTTGTATGTACTTGTGCTGGAATAAGTATCCTGCATGTTTTCAGGATTTTGTGTTTTCAGTATTTTGAGTTTTCAGGATTTTAAACTTTCAGGATTTTGGTCTTCAGGATTTTGGGCTTTCAGGATTCTGTAGCACTTCTCTCTCTCTCTCTCTCTCTCTCTATATATATATATATATATATATATATATATATATATATATATATATATATATATATATACATGGGTCTACCTGACAACGCCGAAAGCTGATAACGCCGACTCTGAGAACACCAACATGTGAAAAGGCTGTGTAAGTATGCGTTAGTGACGGACGTTAGGGTCAGGGTGCGAGTAAGGTAAGTGTGCGATATTGACGGACTCTAGGGATAGGGGTGGGTTAAGTGAGTTAGGGTTAGCGAGGTCAGCTGAGTGTGAGAGTGACAGTCTTTAGGGTTAGGGGGTTAAGTGAGTTAGGGTTAGGGTCAGGTGAGTATGCAGTGCGGGTTAGGTGAGTGTGCGATAGTGACAGTCTTTAGGGTTAGGGGCAGGTTAAGTGAGTTAGGGTTAGGGCCGGGTTAGGTGAGTGTGCGATGGTGATGGACCTTAAGGTTAGGGTTTGGGTTAAGGTTGTAGATAGTTGTGTATGTAAGGTTTAGTGTGGGTTTGTAAGGATTTTGGTGTGCTTGTGTTGTGTGTGTGCTTTTTGGACAGGGGATTTGTTTTGTTTGTTGATTGCCGGTATTGTGGTGTCGGGCATGTGAGGTTTCGTGTTTGTGAACTTTCGGTTAAGTGGTGTCGGTGATTTCGTTGTTGATGTTGTAGTGCGTCGGTGTTGTCAGGTAGATATATATATATATATATATATATGTGTGTGTGTGTGTGTGTGTGTGTGTGTG
>NC_056735.1:14198325-14248600 GCF_019279795.1 Protopterus annectens
AGAGTTAAGATTGCATATTTCAAACTGTAGGTGTGGTGTAACTGCATAGTTTATCAATTGTCAAGTAATATTTTAGGGCATATTTAAATTGTTGCAGGTTATTTAAAACCCTGAAGTGCTTGGAAGTTTGTTCCATGCCTTGGAGATGGCAACAGAGAATAGTGAGTCACTTTAATAATTATTAGATTTATTAGCAAAAGTTAGTTTAGGTTCGGAGGATCTAAGGGTTCTGATTGCCACATGCCACTGGATGAGATTTGACAGCAAGCGTGTTTGAATTGGATGGTGAAGTATTTTGTGTCCCATAATTAGCTGGAAGAGGGTAATGTTGGCTAAGCTTCTGGTGTGATTCAAAGGGGATCCAGTATCTGTCTGCCTGGGAAGACATGCTCGACAAACCACGATGCTTTGCCAGAGATGGTCTGCACCTGTCACCCCTGGGATTCAGGTTACTGGCGAAAGCTCTTGCCACCCATATAGTGCCTTTTTTAGGCAAGGTTCAAAGGACAAAACCACCACCATAACAGATACAAGCATGCAAAATCTGAAGGTAATGCAACTCAATGCTAGAAGTCTAAATCTCAAAATGCACTCTCTCGAGGCACTCCTAAAAATGGAGAACATCGATATCTGTGCAGTAACTGAGACTTGGTACAAGGCTCCAGAGAGCACCCCTGCAATACCAGGCTACAACTCTTACCACACTTTTCGGCCACAAAACCAAGACTGAAACACTAAAAGTGGAGGAGTGTCCATATTCACCAAGGATATTAATACCTCCAGGCTAGTTGCCCAACACAATGCATCTGAAATTCTCCAGGTGCAACTAACACTAGGTAAGACTGCAATCCAAATTGTAGCTTGCTACAGATCCCCCACCATGCCCCAAGATTCTCACTACACCTTTCTAAACATACTGGAAAATATTAAGATACAACCAAGCACCCTAATACTGGGTGATTTCAACTACCCTGCCATTAACTGGGAAAACTACTCAGGTACTAACTCCTTTTCCCAACGGTTCTTGGAATTCATAAATTCCAATGCTCTGGATCAACTAATCCATTGTCCCACCAGGGCCTCCAATATCCTAGACCTGATCATTACCAACATGGGAGATAGATGCTCCACACCAGTGGCCACTCCCTCATTGGTCAGGTCTGACCATAAGCAATTCACCCTTGAAATCCACATCCCACCCCACCCCCCAGTAAGGAAACCTCCTCAGAAAATGTCTCCAAAGCCATCTTCATGCTACTGAAGTCAGAAGTGACAAACTTCATGATACCCATGCAGATGGGATCTGAAAGTTCGACTGCAGAATCTTACACTAAGGCCCTGTACAAGCACATCCACTTGTGCATGAATTATGCCATCCCAAATAGAACCAAGATGCTCTCCTCCTAAAAAAGTAAGCCAATCTGGTGGTCCCCTGCTATAAACAAACTATATAATAGAAGGAAGAAACTGTTGCAGAAAAGAGGAAAATCCCAGGATGTAAAAAACTCCCTCACCAGCCTCAGTAAGAAGCTGAGATCCCTCGTAAAATCCTTAAAAGCTAGTTACGAAAATAAAATTGCCAAATATTCCAAAGACAACCACAAGGCATTCTATAGTTATGTCAAGAATCTAAATGGCAATGCTCAGATCTGCTCTGAGCTTCAACAGAATGGCATTAAATATACTGATCCCAAGG
This sequence comes from Protopterus annectens, assembly GCF_019279795.1. Taxonomy (NCBI): domain Eukaryota; kingdom Metazoa; phylum Chordata; order Ceratodontiformes; family Protopteridae; genus Protopterus; species Protopterus annectens. The sequence goes on from NC_056735.1 coordinate 14,200,022, forward strand.
ATATTGTCAATATCCTGGCAGATCGATTTAGTGCCAACTTCACCCCCCTCTCACCCCCTAAAGGGCCCATCTCAATACCAAAAGATTGCCAAATTCCGGTAATCACGGCCACACAGGTAGAAACTGCACTCTCCAAAGCTAAGAATATAGCATCCATGGGACCAGATGACATCCCAGGCTGTGTACTACATGAAATACAAAATGAACTGGCACCTCATCTAAGTGTCATGTGTAATCATAGCCTCACCTCAGGCTTCGTGCCCACTGAGTGGCGCACAGCTACAATTATCCAACTCCACAAAGGGAGATCCACCTTTGATCCCGGGAACAATCATCCCATCAGTCTGATGAGCCTGATCTGCAAGGGCATGGAACGCATTATCATGGAACTTATAAACAAAGACATTGGCAACCTTCAAACACTGGATCCCACCCAGTTTGGGTTTGTGAAGGGACAATCTTGTCTCCTGAACCTGACTGACTTCTTCAAATCAGTCTCCAGAGCTGTGGACGAGGGCAAGGCAGTCCACATAGCCTATCTGGACCTTGCCAAGGCCTTCAACACCATCCCCCACTCTGGAATCATAGATAAACTTACTAAGCTGGGCATAAATCCCTACATCACTCGATGGGTTACCAACTGGCTTACTGACAGAACCCAGACTGTAAAATTAGCCGACTTCAAATCTAGCTCCAGACAAGTGACAGGTGGAGTACCTCGGGGTTCAGTCTTGGGACCACTCTTGTTTGGCATCTACTTCTCTGAAGTACAGGCCAATACTAAGGGACTCTGGCTAACAAAGTTTGCAGATGACTGCAAACTGGGAGCCATTATTGAATCCCCAAATGATGTGGATATTCTGCAAAAGGGCCTTACAGAAACAGATGCCTGGTGCCAGAGCCATGGGCTCAAGCTTAATGCCAAGAAATGTATAGTTATCCCCTTTGGAAAAAAAACATGTACCCATGAATTATCACATAGGTGGCAGTACACTAAACATTGAAAGTGTGATGGGAGACTTAGGGACACAGGTGGACAGTGGTCTCACTTTCCATACAGTCAGGAAATCCTTCTATGTAGCACACCTCATCACTAAGGGCTTTTCATCCAGAAAAAAGGAGGTCATTGTCCCACTGTACTCATCCCTCATTAGACCCATTATAGAGTATATGCCCTGTTTGGTATGTACCTCACAAGACATCTGCAACAGCTGGAAAGACCACAGAAATACCTCACTAAAAGAATCACAGGCCTAAAGCAGATGCCATATGCTGACCATCTAAAAAAACTCCACCTATACTCTCTGGCATATCGTCTACTCAGAGTCAATCTCTGCTTAATATACAAGGCCATGTCAAACCCTGAGCTGTTGGACATGCTCCACTTAAAGAAATCCCAATCCCTCAGAGCCACATGCTCCAGGGATCTAAACCTTGTCATCACAATGAACAAAACATGCTGGAGGCATAGGTTCCTGACCCAGAGACTCCCCATATTCTAGAATAGACTGCCCATACATGTCAAGCAGAGCACCTCCTTGGCCCTCTTCAAAAGGAACTTTGATGATTTGATGGGAGATAGGAAATTCACCCCAGGGATCATGTCAGTTGCCCTGCTAGACAGGGGTCCAGAGAGGTAAATATTGTGGGAAGAAATATCCAGGGAATTGTTATGGCTAGGCTTGTATAGACCCTAGGGCCAATAGCCTAGTACCAACCTATGCACCTATGAACCTATGTGTTGAGGAAGTTCAAGCCAGTTGAGGGTATTGAATGCCTTGCATTGATGGGAGTGGTTTGGGAGGATGCAGACAAATTTGCTAACTTTATTGTAGGTGCTTTCTAGTTTGTGTTTGGTGGAAGAGATTACATTTCTGAATATTATTGATATATATATATATATATATATATATATATATATATATATATATATATATATATATATAGTAGAATAGGAAGGAGAAGAGAGTTGGCAGCTATTTTTTACTATGATCACTTACAAGTGCTTTGCTCTGTAAAGAGAACCTAGTTTACAGTGTGTCTTTTTGACTGTTGTGTCAGTGTGTAGATCAAATTTTAATCTTGGTATCATGATAAATCCTAGTAAATTTGTATTGGTGATGTTTTAAATTTTTGCTGTTTGAGGAGATAATATTAAGGTCAGGACTGTATTGATTTATATTTTGGGAAGGAATAGGATTAATTTGGTTGTGTTGGGAGTTGAGTGCAACTGAGATTTACTTATCCAGTTTCCTAGAGAGGTGAAAGCTTCCTGTTTGATGGTTTCTATGGTGGGAATACTTGGGGTTGAATAAACTAAAGCTGAGTCGTCCGCATACTGTATTATGGTGGTGAGTTTTGATTCCTTGTGCATGTCATTAATTAAGATATTAAAAAGTATCAACCAGTGTAGGGAATTTTGGGGGGCTCCTGTAGTAATTGGAAGGAATTTGGAGTAGCAATCATTCTATTTTACAGACTGGGTGTGACTGTTTATGTAGCTGGTGAACCAGCTAGTTGAGGAAGTTGTGAGGTCTATAAGATTTAGTCTTTGGAGTAGTTGATATGAGACAATGTTGAAGACTTTTGACAAGTCCAGGAAAAGGGTAGAGACAAAATTATCTGAGTTTTTACTTTGATTAATGGTGTCTAGGAAATGTAGCAGCGCAGTTTCAGTGTTGTGATGGGATTGAAAGCCATGTTGTAGAAAGATTAGTAGTTGCTTATGTATACATTTTACAAGTACTTTGGAGAGGGGAGTATGGACTCCTTTAGGCGATAGTTGGACAGTTTAGTGGATGTGCCACCTTTGTTTAATGGAATTATAAAGGAAGCTTTCCTTAAGGCTGAAATGTAGTTCTCTGAAACGGTTCTGTTAATTAAGATAGATAAAAATGGTCTTTCGGCTTTTCCCGGTTAGGGATCGCCACAGCGGAACTCCGTTTCGCTAATGATTGGCAGTGGATTTTTACAGTGCTGAGTTGTCAGCTCGATGCCCAACCTTCAAAGAAGGTAAACCCATTCATGCACACACCTACCTGCATGTCTTTCAAATGTCACTCGACCATGGGAAGGACATGCAGACTCCACACAGAAGGCAATCTAACTGCAGAACCTCTTGCTGTGAGGCAACAATGCTAACCACTGCACCACCACGGCCTGTAGAAAATGGTGTCAATGGCTATACTGAGGTATTCAGATTGGAAATTACCAGGAGCTAGTGTTGTGGGTTTCAGTTTTTTCATGTATTTTTTGATGGTATTTGTCTGGATGGTTGTTATGATACTTTGGGGGTGTAGATCTATGGTGACAGGGGTTAGCTGCAGCGGGTATAGGTTGATGTTTGAATTAAGTAAAGTACTGGATATGAAGTGCTTGTTGAATTTGTCTGCAATGTCATAGCTGGTTTCTAATGGGAAAGAATTTGGGGTGGGTTTTCTGCCTGCTTTTAGGAAGTCGTTTAAATTTTACCAAAATATTTTGAAGTTTTTTGTATGTGTGGTCTGGTTTATGGAGAAGTTCTCCATTTATCATAATGAACTTGTGCCTTTGTGCAGTTTCTGAAGCAGAGACATCTAACTAGGTAGGAATGGGTCCTAGCTTTTTGCCATTGTTTCCAGGCATTGTTTCTGTCTCTCATGAGTTGTTTAGTTTGAAGGGTTAGCCATAGGGCAGAATTCATTTTTACTACTTTATATCTCATTGGGGTTTGTTGGTTTAGTATGGTTAAGAAGAATTTATTGAAATGACAGACTGCTTCATCTTGAGGCAGATATTTGAAGGGTTCCCAGTCACATTATCTCCTGGAAGGTTGTTAAGCAGAGGCGCTAGAGAGTTTTATATTTTATTCTTGTGCTGAGTTTGGAGTACTTCGAGTTTTATTCTGAGCTTGTGCTAATTAAACTATTTTACTTCACTGACCATACATCGTGGATTATTCCTAGTCACATTGTTTATGTGTGCCATTAAATATGGATTTGTCAAAATTGGTTACATTTCTCACAGCTGAAGTGTAGGGTTTGGGGGGGCTAGTGGTATTCTCTGTCTTTTTTAATTTTTCCAAAAGTGCTCTTCACAGCACCTGCAATGTGCCCAGTAATGACTCCTTCTGCAATTCGTATGGGGTTACATGGATTGATAACATATCTAGATGCAATTGTAGATTATTTTTATAAGACCCGTTGCTCCTGATGCTATTGGAACTGTCTGGGTATCCTTCTTCCACATTGCTCTCATTTCTGCATGCAGATCTTGATATTTTATGACTTTGTGTCTTTCTGTATGCAAGACACTGTAGTCATTGGGTGTAGCAATTTCAATGATCAATGCTACTTTTGTCTTCTTTACTTGGACTACTATATCTGGTTTTCTCACATCTATCTTTTGAACAGTTGGTAACGTGTGATCCCATATGATATAAACTTCATCATTTTCTATGATGAATAACAACAGTATATTTGGAGAATGCCCTGGCAGTGCATCGAACTCTAAAGCAAATTCACTTCTTTACTTACAGTTAGTTAATTGCTGTTGAAAAACCATGTCTCAGGAAACTAGCGGCAAAAAGTCTCCAATCGACTACAAGAAACTGCTGTTAAAAACTGGTCGGAGACTACTCGTGGCATAACAAACAATAAAGTTATTTCACCTTTTTGAAGCAGTAAACCAAAGTTTGTTTTGTAAAAACGCCGCTAGTTAAATCCACACCAAGTTATTCAAATTTCCAGGTCGGTTTTCACCTCACCACAACCAATCCACAATCCACAAGTAAAGAATAGCTCTGCGATATAATCCAGATGGTTAAAAAACACTTTAATGGCATAAAACTGGCTAGCGCTTTCACTTTATAGGATTCCTCAGGCCAAATACAATGTAACACTTTCAACATATATAAATACTTTCTATTAGTGTGCCATAACTTCCCTTTAAGTCAATTAATAAGCAACTTTTTTTTAAAAGTGAATCTAATAAGTTAAATAGCATTTGTATAAAATATATAGATGTGCTCATCAACAATGGTCTGCTGGACCAAAACTTATTTAAAATCACATACATATTAACTAGACTAAATATCTTATATAAAATGTAAATACATTCATCAACAGCAATGGTCTGCTAGACCAACACTGTTTGTAATCACATGTGTATTAATAAAGCGTCTGGTAGGTTGCTTATATATAAATACATTAGTGGGTAGAGCAACCCACTGGTACATGAATATATCCATCTGAGCTAAACTAATAACGACAAATAGTTATATGTTAAAGACATATAGATTAGACTAAAACTTGTGAATATGCTTTAAAACCAATGGAGCATACCATGTTACAGACGGGAACAAGCCGCACAAACCTCACTTGACTCAGCGACAATAGTTTGCTGAACCAACATAGTTTGTAATCACATGCAATTAATAAAACCTCTAATAGATTACATATATATAAATACATTAGTGGGTAATATAACCCACTTGTAATACATGAATATGTCCATCTGAGCCAAGCTAATAGCGACAATTAGTTATATGTTAAAGGCATATAGAATAAACTGAAACTTGTAAATATGCTATGAAACCAATGAAGCATACCGTGTTGCACAGGGAAACGAGCCGCACAAACCTCACTTGACTCAGCAACTGCTAGTGAGTGAGTATATAAACTTATCAACAGTTTAAATATAGCCGTACAATGCCTATCAAAGTTGTCAAATCTATCAATTTGGTACTGTTGATATGACATACAATAATTTAATTTACATTTCCATCAGTTACGTGGTTGGTTCAGCAAACTATTGTCACTGAGTCAAGTGAGGTTTTTGTGGCTTGTTCTCGTGTGTAACATGGTATGCTCCATTGGTTTTAAAGCATATTCACAAGTTTTAGTCTAATCTATACATTTTTAACATATAACTATTTGTCGTTATTAGTTTAGCTCAGATGGATATATTCATGTACCAGTGGGTTGCTCTACCCACTAATGTATTTATATATAAGCAACCTACCAGAGGCTTTATTAATATGGACGTGATTACAAACAGTGTTTGTCTAGCAGACCATTGTTGTTGATGAATGTATTTACATTTTATATAAGATATTTAGTCTAGTTAATATGTATGTGATTTTAAATAAGTTTTGGTCCAGCAGACCATTGTTGATGAGCGCATCTATATATTTTATACAAATGTTATTTAACTTATTAGATTCGCTTTTAAAAATATATTGCTTATTAATTGACTTAAAGGGAAGTGATGTCACACTAATAGAAAGTATATATATATATATATATATATATATATATATATATATATATATATATATATATATATATGTTGAAAGCATTACATTGTATTTGGCCTGAGGAAGCCTATAAGGTGAAAGTGCTAGCCAGTTTTATGCTATTAAAGTGTTTTTTAACCATCCGGATTATATCGCAGAGTTATTCTTTACTTGTGGATTGGTTGTGGTGAGGTGAAAACTGACCTAGAAATTTGAATAACTTGCCGTGGATTTAACTAGTGGCGTTTTTACAAAACAAACTTTGGTTTACTGCTTCGAAAAGGCGAAATAACTTTATTGTTTGCTATGCCACGAGTAGTCTCTGACCAGTTTTTAACAGCAGTTTCTTGTAGTCGATTGGAGACTTTTTGCCGCTAGTTTCCTGAGATGTGGTTTTTCAACAGCAATTAACTAACTGTAAGTAAAGAAGTGAATTTGCTTTAGAGTTTGTTGCACTGCCAGGGCGTTCTCCAAATATACTGTTGTTATTCATTTTTTACTGTTACTGGAGACACCACATATAGCAGCTATTCTTATATTTGTTTTTATCCTACTGATTTGATGCTTAGTAATGGCAGAGCTAATCAATACACTGATCGAATTACCCTACAAACCGGAGATTGTTGATCACAAAAGTAAGAGATTTGAAAATTGTGTTTCTGGCCAGGACAATCCGTTACTGGCATATAATATAACCTCTGATAATATGGATCCGGATGTAACTGAGGCTAGTTGTAGTGGATTATCTACATTGCTTAACCAAATGGAAATTGACTTTATGAGGCTAAAATGTATGCAGCTACAGAGGCAACATTTTGAGGTGTGCATAGCACGTAAAATCATTCCCAGAGGGTTACGCGTATTGAAGATGCCTACTACAGGCACAATGTACAAATGGAAAATGATAAAAATTGATACCAGCATATGATATATGAGACTAATGAATGATTATTTTTCACCAGAAGAGGCTGCCTTAAGAGAAAAATTAAGAGAGCAACAAAGACACGTCTATGAGACTTATCCAAAATCTATATTGGAGAAAGCCTTTGAAAAACTGTTAGACAATGTATATTTATTTGAAAAGAAACTGATGGAGCAGAAGCAGAGTAAAATTCGAAGGAATACAGTAGATTTTAATCACGGACAGGTCTTCACCTGGCCCAGAGACAATAAACCCAACCCTATACAAGGGAGGGTAGATACAAGTAGAAACAGAAATAATATGAGGAATAATGCAAACAGGAATATGAATTGTACTGTAGATAATAGTGAAGGCAAAGTGGCTGAACACAGCAGTAATACTGCATCAGTACAAATACGAGGACCATGTATAGTTACAGAGAGCTTTAATGAAATTACAACAGTAGCAGAAATACATAGAGAGGATGACATAAGTACAAAATCCCGTAGAGCAGTCCCTATGGAAGAATTAAATAAACCATTATGCCATGGCACAATAGATGTAATTGAAGAACCTATAGTAGCTATGGCCAATAGTAATAGCTTACCAACTAGTGATGAGGTAGTCAGAAAGAAAATCCCCGTGATTAAAGCCAATGCCTCAGGCGTTGATCAGATCGCTGCTTTCCCCATCTCCGATTTTCGGAGAGGAGGAAGGGATCGATCAATGAGCAGAGGGAGACAGAAGAGGAGGCTTCCTGAAGAAGAACGCATAGGTCCGACCCTCAAGAAAATGTGGGGAAAGACAGGCAATCACTGATTTGGAATATTTCTAGTAGACTACTTACCAAGGAAGAGATTGCTGTATTAGAAAAAGGTCTCTCTTTTATACCATCGGTTAAAAGTGATATCACAGATTCAGTAATAGATCTAAAATTGCATGTTCAGAATATCCAACTAGAAATTGATTATGGAAGCTCCAAGTTGAGCGATGGGGCTTGTGCCTTTAGAAAACCAAGTACATATATACCAAATCTGCATCCATTAATAGATGCATATTCCAAGTTAGCTGAGCAGGAATTGCATGAGATAGACAAAAGGAATAGACATAAAAGATGGTATGGTAATTTACATCCTAAACTAAGATCAGCTCTTAGAACATTAAAAAGTGATGGTAATATTGTGATCAGGCCAGCTGACAAAGGAGGTCCCATTGTTATAATGGACACTGATAGATATATTTTGAGCATGACTGACATGCTGAGTGATACACAATTCTATAGACTGATTAATACTAAACAAATTGATCAGATTATTACCAGAGTATCTGCATTTTTGTTAAATAACCTTAGTATTGGTAGAATTAATGATGATTTATACAGATATTGCTCTGTTAATGAACCCATCATTCCTTGCATACAAGGTATTCCAAAAATACACAAGCACCCTGAAAGACCTCCCATGAGACCAATAGTTGCTGGGAGAGGTTGGATAACTGAACCCCTGTCCATATACTTGGAATCCAAGCTAAGACCTGTTGTGAATAAATATACGTACATACTAAAGGATACTAAGCAATTCTTAATAATGTTATATGATGCAATTAAAGATATAACAGCAGAAGACAGATTTTGGTTGGTTACCTTGGATGTTCAATCTCTCTTTACAACCATTCCGAATCAAGATGGTATAGATAGTGTTCGAAGATGCCTGATAGCAAATCAAACTACAACCAAATATCATATCGATACTTTATGTGAGTTAATGAGGGTAGTACTAACTAATAATATCTTCACATTCAACAATCAGGTTTATATTCAAATGGATGGCGTAGCTATGGGCACGTCTTGTGCCAATAGCTATGCCAACCTGGTTATGGCTGATTGGGAGAGCATGCATTTATTTAAAATGGACAGTTACAAACAAAATGTTAGATTTTATGTACGTTTTGTAGATGATCTTTTCCTAATTTGGAAATCTGCTGAAGGTGAACTATCTGAATTTCAGGACCAAGTGAATTCAAAGACCAGTTACCTCAAATTTACTATGACAGCTTCAGAACAACTTGTTTCTTATTTAGATGTGTACGTAGAGAGAATGCCCAGTGGCCTCTTAAATACGGGAGTATTCAGAAAAAAATGTTATAGAAACTCACTGCTGCATAGGTCAAGTATGCACCCCAATTTTGTTTTTAAGAACATCATTAAGGGTCAAGCAATGAGGGTATCCCGCTTAAATTCATCAGAAACAGGATATAAAGTTGAGTTACATAACCTTAAACAACAACTACTTGATAGGTCATATGGACTTCAAGAAATTAACTAGAATTTCACAGATGTGGATCTATTAAGAAAAGGGAGTGCCTCCCCTTATTTTGCAGTTGGACACCAAGAAAGTCAGGAAAAACATAATAGGAATATGTCAAATGATGAAAAGATGAGAATATGTATTCACTACACGCAAGATGTTGATGAAATAAGAAAAGCTTATTTAAAGTATTGGGAAATATTGGAGGTAGATCCTAACATCAGTGAAACTGTAGGTGAGTCCCCGAGTTTCATATACAAGAATAAACTTAATCTGCATAGGATGTTATGTAATTCCAATAGAATGGGATATAATGTAAAGCGGAATGATACTGGTGGCAGTACTAAACCTTGTAAGAAATGTAGTTATTGTGATTTCATAGATAGCACGGCGATGTTTATACATCTAATTACATCACAGCGCTTCAGCTTTTATCCCTTAGCTAACTATAACACCCAGCATGTTGTTTACCTTGCGGATCTTGCCCAACCTTTTATGTGGGCAAGACCGACAGGCAGCTAAGGGATAGAATAAGAAAACATTTTTGCAATATAAGGATTAAGTCTGATAAAAATGCACTCTCTAGACATGTTATTGATACATCACCAGATCACAAGTTTAAATTCTTGGTCATCCAAGTTAACCAACCAACAATCGGGAGGGGAGATATCCGTAATAAAACAGAACAAAATGAGACTAAATGGATTATCAGATTAAGAGCCGACCGTGAACCTGGCCTAAATGATAGGATCCCAATTAAACCCATTTTAAAAGGAAAAGACCTTAGGAAGTAAAAAATGGCAAATGGATTGATTTAGTTTTTATCCATTTGAATAATACTCATTATCTTATTTTATAAATAATTTTTGATGCATAGTTAGTTGTTATTCAAATTAAATTATGCTCATGTCTCTAATATGGGAATATCTATTGATACATTTTTGATGAATAACATTCACCATCTTATTGAGTAAATATTGAATGACGCATAGTAGTAAAATACTTATATAAAATCATGTCCATGCTTTCCATCAACATAGTAATATCTATTGAAAATGGCAGGATGTTTTATCAGCAATGTTAATCTATATGTACAGTTACGAACAGAAATGTTTTCCACGTAACTGATGGAAATGTAAATTAAATTATTGTATGTCATATCATCAGTACAAAATTGATAGATTTGACAACTTTGATAGGCATTGTACAGCTATATTTAAACTGTTGATAAGTTTATATACTCACTTACACACTAGCAGTTGTTGAGTCAAATGAGGTTTGTGCGGCTTGTTTCCATGTGCAACACGGTATGCTTCATTGGTTTCATAGCATATTTACAAGTTTCAGTTTATTCTATATGCCTTTAACATATAACTAATTGTCGCTATTAGTTTGGCTCAGATGGACATATTCATGTATTACAAGTGGGTTATATTACCCACTAATGTATGTATATATATGTAATCTATTAGAGGTTTTATTAATTGCATGTGAATACAAACTGTGTTGGTTCAGCAAACTATTGTCGCTGAGTTAAGTGAGGTTTGTGCGGCTTGTTCCCATGTCTAGCATGGTATGCTCCATTGGTTTTAAAGCATATTCACAAGTTTTAGTCTAATCTATATGTTTTTAACATATAACTATTTGTCGTTATTAGTTTAGCTCAGATGGATATATTCATGTACCAGTGGGTTACTCTACTCACTAATGTATTTATATATAAGCAACCTACCAGAGGCTTTATTAATATGCATGTGATTACAAACAGTGTTGGTCTAGCAGACCATTGTTGTTGATGAATGTATTTACATTTTATGTAAGATATTTAGTCTAGTTAATATGTATGTGATTTTAAATACGTTTTGGTCCAGCAGACCATTGTTGATGAGCACATCTATATATTTTATACAAATGTTATTTAACTTATTAGATTCGCTTTTATAAAAAAAGGTTGCTTATTAATTGACTTAAAGGGAAGTGATGTCACACTAATAGAAAGTATATATATATATATATATATATATATATATATATATATATATATATATATATATCTATATTGAAAGCTTTACATTGTATTTGGCCTGAGGAAGCCTATAAGGTGAAAGCGCTAGCCAGTTTTATGCTATTAAAGTGTTTTTTAACCATCTGGATTATATCACAGAGCTATTCTTTACTTATGGATTGGTTGTGGTGAGGTGAAAACCGACCTGGAAATTTGAATAACTTGCCGTGGATTTAACTAGCGGAGTTTTTACAAAACAAACTTTGGTTTACTGTTTGAAAAGGCGAAATAACTTTATTGTTTGTTGTGCCACGAGTAGTCTCCAACCAGTTTTTAACAGCAGTTTCTTGTAGTCGATTGGAGACTTTTTGCCGCTAGTTTCCTGAGACGTGGTTTTTTAACAGCAATTAACTAACTGTAAGTAAAGAAGTGAATTTGCTTTAGAGTTCGTTGCACTGCCAGGGCGTTCTCCAAATATACTGTTGTTATTCATTTTTTACTGTTACTGGAGATTCCACATATAGCAGCTATTCTTATATTTGATTTTCTATGATGCTTTGTGGCTCATGTTTCCAATGTTTTTCAGCCACTTCAATACCATAATGTTTGCACAATCCCCAGTGCAACAGTCTTGCCACATTATTATGCTTTTCGGTATACAGTCCTTCTTCCATTAGTATGTCACAACCAGCAATGAGGTGTGTGACTGTTTCCTATTTGGTTTTACAAAATCTACATTTGTCTGTTTCTCCCACATGTTCAATGGACTTTATAAACCAGCAAGTATGTAGTCCACTATCTTGGGGTGCCAATATTAACATTTCATCTCTTGGTTTAAATTTGCTTCTTCTTAATCATTCCTGTGTTCATTCCTGATCAACATGAGGTTCTTCCAGAAGTTTTCTATACTTGCAACTATATTTATGCTTTTTCCACATTTCTTGTCTTCTCATCTGGTCCTTCATATTATAGTCTTTCTTTTATTTGGCATATTCATTTGCTGCCTGACTTTTATCTACTTCTGATTTGATTTCCATTCCTGCTTGACGCCAATATGTTTCTGCTAGATTAAGCAGAGAAGTCATCTCTCTTCATGTTTCAAAACTTTCACTACGTTAGCGTCTTGTGAGGTCAAAAGATATGTGTGGAGTCCCACAATTGCAGATCTATACATGCAATCAATTTCAAGGAGGTCTATCCCTCCTTTGGAACAGGGAATATATAATCTTGGTATGCACTGATTTTTATAAATCATTTGCTGAGCATGAAGTATCCTTCTTGTTTTCCTATTTAATCTATCCAACACATTTTGGGGCCAGTCAATTACTCCAAAACTGTAAGTTAGGACAGGAAGAGTAAACTGGTTTATAGCTTGGATTTTGTTCCTAGATGTCAACGCTGTTTTCAGGATTAATTTAAGTCTTCTGAAGTATTCCTGTTTTATTCACATTTGTTCATGTTTTATTGTTGATCCTTCATCAATTCACAAATATTTATACACTCCCTCTTGCTCCAGTTCTTTTATGTCACATTTTTGTCCCAAACTGTTGTTGTCCTGGTGCTGTAGATTTCCTGCTTTAAAGGTTACTTTTGCACACTTATCAAGGCCAAATGACATTCTTATATCATCTGAAAAGTTTTGACAACTTGCAGCTATGCTTTCACTTCTTCATCTGATGAGCTATACAGTTTTAAATCATCAGCAAAGAGAAGATAATAAGTCTTTACACTTTGTTGTTTTCTAGGAGCCAAATTGTAGCCATGGTCTAAGCTGTTAAGTAAACAGCTTAATAGATTAATGGCAAGGTATAATAGCAATGGTGACAGAGAGTCACCCTGGAATATCACCCTTTGAATTTTTATCCCTGGGATAATAATCTGTCTTTTATCATAGTTTAATTGCAAAGTGGTCTGCTACTATTTCATGGTCACTGCAATGTAGTCGATCAGTATAGGGTGTAGCTTATACATTTTTAAGCACTCTTTTATCCATGAAAGTGGGATACTATCAAATGCTTTTTTATAGTCAATCCATGCCATACTTAAATTCTTCCTCTTTTTACAGTTCTCCAGTATGACTTTATTTAACAACAAATGATCCTTTGTTCTGTATGACTTTCTTTTATTGCCCTTTTGTTCTACTGCCATAATTGAGTTTTCTTCTAAATGACTATAAACTCTGTTGACATCAGTTCCCGTGTATAGTTTATATGTCGCTGGAAGGCACGTTATTGGTCTATAATTTTTAGGATAGCTTGCAGGTTCACTCTTAAGTAGGAGCATTGTTTTGCCTGTTATTAGCCAGGTTGGTGTCTGTTCAGAGTGTGCATATAAATAGTTCTTACGCATGGCTAAATCTTTGTGCAAAGATGTTACTACAACTTTTAACCAAAAGATAGGTACTGCATCTGAGCCTGGGGCTTTCCAATTAGAGCTTTTCTTAACTTTGTTTTAATTTCTCTTCATCCCATTTCATATCCTGCACCTTTAAACTTATTCTTTCTTTTACTTCTCTCCATTTAACATCTTTGTTATGTTCCACAAGATCTTCATAGATACTTCTCCAAAATGTATATATTTCCTCTTTTTTTTGGTGATCTTTCAATTCCTTTTACCTTGTTTCCCAATTCTCTATAAAACATTTTTGAGTCATTAATAAATTGCTTAGTTTGTACTTTTCCTTTATATTTATCTGTGTTGTATCTTCTAAGTTTTTCCGCCTGTGCTGAAATTTTTACTTTATTTGCCATAGTGCATGATAGATCCTGGTCTGTTCTAATACTGCACATTCCTTTTATCACATCTATCTTTCTTAGTATTTTTGTTGATCTATTGTCTTCTATAGTCTTCTAACAGTGACACTTCTTGTCTTAATTGCTTTATAGTTTTCTCTATTCGATACTTCCATGATGGTATTCGATTTCTCCCCTTCCTTTCATTCACTACCCTGTGTTCTTGTGGTAGAACATTATCAGCTATTAATTTAGCAGCACAGTAATATATCCTGTTTACTTTTGTTATATCATGTGGATCTCTATGGACAGTCCTAATTACTGCATTCATTTGTTTTATCAGACCTCTGGCTTTTTGGGTTTTATTGACCTTCTGCAGTCTATTTCTCTCATTGATCTTAATATATCTATGTCCATTAAATCAAGCAACTCTTCTCTTAGCTCATTTTCTTCCAAACTGAGGGCACATCCCTTGTTTTCCATTTCCTGTGGGCATTCTCTAGAAAGTTCTATAGCATCTTCCTGTGGCATCTTCTCTTCAATTTCATCCTGTGCCATCCATTGTCTATCATATGGGAACTCACTGGCCTAGCACTCCTCAGCATTGATTGCATCAGAGTTTCCACAGTTGCTTGTCCCTTTCCTTGCTGTCTAGCTTCAAGTGAACGTCTATACTGGTTTCCTGTGGAAGGCTCCAAAATATCTTGATATGGCACCTGACCAATTGCTTCCTGTTCCAATGGTTTCCCCTTAATTTGGATATCCATTGCTCTATCCTGCTGTGGTGCTTTCTGCTTTCGATTTTCTACACTGAATCCTTCACTTTGCAGGTACTCCATAACCTCAGTTTCTATTTCTTTAACTTCTCCATTACTAATCTCCTTTTCTACTTTTCCTCGTCTTCTTATTGTTTGTATTGTAAAGTTTTCCATATCCAGATTCCTTTGCCTGTATTTCTCTTCAAATATCTTTGGTTCTGCTCTTTTTGTATTGGTTAGTTTTGTTTTTTTCCTTTGCATAAATATTACACCATATTAAATCTCTTTTTCTTTCCCATGTCCATATTTTTTCTTCAGATGTCTCCTGATCTTTCTGTTTCTCCTTACCTTGGGGACTCACTGCATGATGCTGTGATGTAACCTGTGCTAGGCCTTCTACATCAAATCCTTCACTTCGCAGGCACTCCATAACTTTAACTTCTATTTTTTAACTTCTACTTTACTAATCTTCTTTTCTATGTTCCATCTTTGTGATATTATTTTTTTATTCTGAAACATATCCGGATGCCTTTGTCTGTATTTCTCTTTGAATATCTTTGGGGCTGCCTTCTTTATATTGATTAATTTGGCCTTATCCACTGCATAAATATTGCACCATATCAAATCTCTCTTTCTTCCCCTTGTCTATATTTCTTTTTTATACTTTTCAAATATCTCTAGGTTTTGTTGTTTATATTTTTGCACTTCCTCAGATGCACCTTTTTCTAGACAGATTAAAGTTTCTTGATCTATATACTGTTTTTCACAAATTTCTCTGTTGATGTAGGTGGGGTGATGATTACTGAGAGAATCTGGGAGGGTGATCCCTAGGTTAATTTTTTTCAAGACTGGTTGAGATTATGCAGTCTAGTATGGATGTTTTTGGGATACTTAGTCAGACTGGGTTAGTTGGATCAGCTGAGTGAAATGATAAAGGTTAATATTATGGGGAGTAGAATTAGATTTGTTAGAGGTCCAATCTATGTTAATGTCACTGAACAGGATGCTTTCTTGGTTGAAAGATAAGTACCTAAGTATGTTTTCGGTAGTCTTGGCATTTTTGGTGGAGAGGATGTTGGCTTCTACACTGGTTGTGGATTTCTGATTGTTTAGGTGAAGTTTGGCAATTACTACTTCATCATTGTTTTGTGGAATAGTTGGGACGTGGCATGAAAAGTGATGGCCTCACCCCTAGCCTGTTACCTATCTGGTCTTTCCTAATGGTGGTGTAACCAGGAGGAATGATTTCTTCATCTTTACTTTCAGGTTTCACTGGTAACTTGGATGTGGGGCTGATGAAATTTAGTCCATGTATGAAGGTCTGATATCTTATTGCAAATGCTTCAGGTGTTGATTTTATATACTTTTAGGCAGGAGGTAGAAACTTAGTGTTTGTTACACTTTAGAGGATTGTTGAGGTGGGAGTACTTATGCAGGGGGTTTAGGTGGGTTTAGTGTTGGGTTTGTTTAGGTGGGGCCAGTGTTGGGCCAGGGTTGGGGTGTACATCTCTGTTCTCTATTAGTTTATTGGGTTGGTAGTAGAGTTTTTCAAGTTATGCAGAAGTACTTTTGGTATTTTTTGCACTGGAGTGAAGCTTTTTTTATTTGGTGTAGGTTAGTAATGTATATTTTTTTAGCTGGATTTTGTTTCTGCTGAAGAGGGATAGTCAGATTAAGGAGCTGTATCTGTGGACAGGGAGTAAATAGATTTTTGTGAAGGACTTAGTTGGAGGGTAGATGGGGCATGATTCATTAGTTAATTGGCTTAGGATAAAGTTCCTGTTAGAGGAAGTAGATGTAGATACATGATGGCAGATGTGAAATAGTTGCATAGTGGAGTACAGAAATGAACTGGGAAGAAGAAAACTACAAAGAAATATATTGGGATGAACCTACTGATTTGGGGGGGTTGAGAAGAGAAGGTTCTGGAACCATTGTTGTTTTCTGATTTGTAATTAATTGGTTATTTATTAGGTTTATTTGTTGGCTATATTGACTGGTATTGGTAGTGAATCATCAGGTGATATGGTCTGGCCAGTAGAGTTTATGATGTGTAGGGGGTCAGGTGATATGTTTTGATCAATAAATTTAATGATATGGTGGTAGGGTGGAATGTCATGAAGCCGGTTGTAGCATGGCTGAGTGGAGCTGGGCTAGTTTCCAGGGAAAATAGTCAGGTCTTGAACTATGGCAATGTAAATAAAAACTATTTATTCAGTGTCAAAATCTATTGTTAAATATTTTGTTATTCTTTGGGTTGTTTTATCAGACAGGCGACAGAGTTGCGGCTTGCTGTATTTCTACATAGTTGTTCAGTTTTAGGGAGAAAAAGACTGAAATGCAGTATATGTCTCAAGGGTGACCAAAAAGAATAGTTGAAGGGGACAGCTACTCAGCTGAAGACAGGGCTACCTATTACAATATACAGCAAAAACAGTACATTTAATGTATTGTTTAGGACTTAGATCAGCTGGGTGTGGGAAAAACTGGCTCTACTAGCATACCTAATGGCAGTTAGACATATGCCAGTATTTTCATACTCTATTAATGTCTTCTCTTGGTTTAAACTTTCCTGAGATGTGGAATAATCAGGATAGGAAAATCTTGTCTAAGAGACTGCTGGGAGGGATATTTAGATCCTTAGCAATAGCGAGAGATGGCTAGTTTTCATGTGTTGAGCAGCTGTATTCCAGGGGGGCTCTAGATGAGTGCTCTATGAGGTTGGATAGTGGGTGATATGGTTTTAAGCAGGTAATACTATTGGGATGGATGGCATGGGGTGAGAGAATGTGGAAATGGTCCTGATATTTAGCTATGTCTTTAAGCACATTTGTGCCATCATTAAAAAGTGGGATAAGATCAGTGGAATTCAATGTACGGATCTGGGGAGTGGCTGGAGAATTGGGGTGGGAGGAGAGCAAAGTGGGCCACACCTCCCACTAATGTAGGAAGCAATCAGTCTGGACCTTCTCAAACACCTCAGTGATTCTGCACACCAAGCCCAACAAAGCTAAACAATTGGCTTGAGGCAGAGTTTTGCTGTTGCTGTTAAAAGACAGAAACTAAAAGCGAAGGTACACCACAGTAAACTAGTCATAAGGCAAACCCTGCAGAATGGGGAGGGGGCAGTACAACTGCACTGATGTACCACTGGATACTCAAGGATGTTTAAACATGAAGACAGACCACACAGGGGGAGATGACATCAGCAAAAACACAGGTAAGCAAAGTATGACCTCTGTACATGCTGTCTTGGCTGTGCCAAAGTTCTTAACACTCCAGCTCTGTAAAACAGGATACAAAAACAGCTGTACAATTACCTAAAGTATTTTGATCAGTTAAGAAGCAGAGAGGGGTAAATTGTGGGTGCCACTGAGTGCTGGTGTGTACCTTTTCCCTTTGCTGGTATATTGATGAACTCAAGAGTACTGTCAAGACATATAACACTCAAAATTATAGAAACAACTTTAGCATGAAAACTGGAAGAATTTATTTCAATGAGAGGACAGTAGACAAGCTATATGGGTACATATGGAATAGTAGATTTTCAGAAAATAATTTGGAAATGTTCAAGGACCATAATCAGAACAGCTCTGGATGCTTTGCAATGTTACTAAAACAATGGGTGGTTGGTATAATACAAAGTCCCGGTGGAAACAGTAATAACCGTGGGACACAGTAGTGCACTAGATAGTAGTATTGCCTCATATCACTTGTTTCTGCAGTTCAGGTCTGTTCTCAGATGAGATGATTCTGTTTGAAATCTGCACGTCTTTTTTCTGATCACATTTTTTTTTTACCAAGGTCTTCAGTTTCCTTCCATATCTGAAAAGCATAGTAACAGACAACTTAGAAATCCCCTAAGTTGCCTATGAAATGGTGTGTGTATGTGTGTGTGCGTATGCTTGTGTGCGAGAGTGCATATGTGCATCTGTACATATGTGAGTGTGTATGTGTGTGTCTGTGTGAGTGTACACGTGTGTGTCTGTACATATGTGATCATGTGTATGATTGAGTGTGCATGTGTGTGTCTGTTTATATGTGTGTGTGCATGTGTTAATGTGCATGTTTGAGTCTATGTAAGTGTCCCTGTGTGTGTCTGTACATATGTGAGTATGTGTATGTGTCTGCTTATCTCTCTAATGGACAGCGTCCACAATGGGCACTGGTTTCTTCAGCATGTTGTATACAAAATGGAGCCAGTATAAATGTATGAGTGAGTAGGTTGAGTTGGATGGATTTGGGGTTTTCTTATGTTTCAATAAGCCCATTGCAGTAGTGTTTGTACTTATCATATAGTTTGCCACCTTTTCTAAACTATGCTCCTTCTTAACATGGTACATCTCTAATTTTGGTATCCAGGTAGTACAACTATATTTGTAAGAATTCATATTATGCTAACTGGTTTAGAGCTCTGTAGGAGTCTTGGCACGATGGCAGGTGTTTACAATGATATCTATTAAAAAGATGACAATCAAAACACTGACTTTTCTAAAGTTAAAAAAGTCAACAATCAGTAACTTTTTAGATGAAAACACAAGTATGAACAAACAAAAAGAAGAAAGCAATCTACTCTTTTCCAGGAGAGCACTATGACCTTAGAGTTGGAGGTGATGATTTTTATCCTATCTGCTTCACATTTATCAATAAAATGTTTGAGTATGTGCTGGATGACATGTTCAGATTAGGCCAAAATGGCCATTACTGTTTGTTGACCAAGGTGGTCTCATTAGTTAAAGCTTATTTTCAGTGGGAATCTAAAGTGGCACTTTTATTGACAAGAGGAAGTCTGTGCAGGATACATGGGAAATTCCAGTAATCTGACAGCAAGAGGTGTATAGTTGTGTTTCTCAGCAGAAAGATGGAGGGTGTTAGTTCTTGGAGGGAGGAGAGTGGCAAATGCAAATGATAGTATTGAGACAAAGGAAAATAATGTTCTATTAATTACAGTGTTTGCACATGCAGATGATAGTATTCAGACAAAGAAAAATAATGTTCTATTAATTACAATGTTTGCACATGCAGATGACAGTATTCAGACAAAGGAAAAGAATGTTCTATTAATTACAATGTTTGCACATGCAGATGATAGTATTCAGACAAAGGAAAAGAATGTTCTATTAATTACAATGTTTGCACATGCAGATGATAGTATTCAGACAAAGGAAAAGAATGTTCTATTAATTACAATGTTTGCACATGCAGATGATAGTATTCAGACAAAGGAAAAGAATGTTCTATTAATTACAATGTTTGCACATGCAGATGATAGTATTCAGACAAAGGAAAAGAATGTTCTATTAATTACAATGTTTTGCAGTCAGAGTTTACCTGATAATGTGTTATTGGATTGACTGGCAGAACGAAGAAGTTATGTACTCACCATAATATTCCATGTTTGTTGCCCATCATCATCTCACCTTCATTTTTGCTGGTTGGGTTCAGAACCAAGCATTGGTTCTGACTCAGCCTAATACTAAAGCTTGAAAGCTTTCACTGGCTCATAGCTATAGCCTGTCCCACAATGCATACGGAATAATACCCATTTCTTGTTTGCAGATTACGAAAAACATATATATATATATATATATATATATATATATATATATATATATATATATATATATATAGATAAACACTATAGAAACCATGTTTTCACCAATAAGCATTTCTCCTCTCGTTCCTCCAGGAGCAAAGGTTGGGGGAAGGAGGGTGGGATGCAAAAATGAAGGCGAGATGATGGACAACAAACATGGAACATTATGGTGAGTACATAACTTCTTTATGTTATGTTGTCCCATCTCGCCTTCATTCTTGCTGGTTGGGACAGCATCCCCAGCACCTGCTTTTGGGTGACTCAAGGGAATAAACTCTTCAGAACAGTGGAACCAAAGGCAGCCCTGTTCCAGGAGGCCACATCTACTTTGTAATGAGTGATAAAGGTATGATGGTTAACCCATGTGGCTGCAGCGCAGATAGAGTCCATAGGTGGTCTGGTTTGAAAAGCAGTGGAAGTTGGCATAGCGCTTGTTGAGTGTCCCTTAATCTTTCCTGGCAGTTGTTTATGATGAGAATTGTATGCATAGGATATAGTATCAGTAAGCCATTTTGATAAGGTAACTTTCAAAACTAGTGACCCCTTTTTTGTTCTGTGAGAAGGAAACAAAAAGCTGATCAGATTTTCTAAAGTCCTTGGTCCTATGCAAGTAGAAGCGTAACTGCCTGTGGACATCCAATTGATGCAGTTTATATTCTGCCTTGTTACCATAATTTGGAAAAAAAGATGGACAGGTCAATGGACTGATTCAAATTGGATTCAGAGCATACTTTTCGGTAGAAATGAGGGATCTGTTCTGAGTGAGACTCTGTATGAAAAATTAGATATGGAGGGTGAATGGATAGAGCTTAATGCTCTGAAACCCTCCTAGCTGAAGTAATGGCTGTCAAAAAGATTGTTTTCCAGCTTAGAAATTTTAACTCACAAGAAGAGGCTTGTTCATAAGGCAGGAGACTCAGAGAACTGAGTACTTAATTTAGGTCCTGTGGAGGTGTTGGTTCCCTTATTGGGGGCCAAAGTAGGAAGGCACCTCTAAGGAAGGCTTTGCACAGTCTGTGATACATTATCTTAGAACCCATGTCTCAAATGTGATAATTTAATATCGCTACTAATTGTACATGTATGGTGGCTGGTGCAGCACCTTGATTGAAGATCTGTGCTAAGAAATCCTGAATTGTACTTACAGGGGCTGTAAAGGGAGCTACATGGTTCTTGGAAGTCCAACAAGAAAATCTTTTCCATTTGTTAGCATACAGTTTTCTGTTTGCCGTCTTATGAGATGATACCAGGATGTGACACACAGCAGGGCATATGTCTGGAAGCCTGGCTAAGACTGGAAGTGGAGCAGCCAAGCTGTCAACTTAAGTATTTGAAGAGAAGGATGGAGGGTTCCTGACTGATGAGTCAGAAGATCTGGAATCAGGTCCAGAATCCACAGCTTCACCTGGAAATAAGGCCATAGGAAGGGGAACCAGATCTGACAAGGCCAGTATGGAGCGATGAGAATCAATCTGCAGCTCAACAGTTTGGCTTTCTGTAGAACTTTGTGCATTAGGGGGAACAGAGGAAAGGCATAAAGAAGTCCCGGGGGCCAATCATGTACAAGTGCATCCCTTGATGACTCCCCCCCCAGAGGGGAGATTAGGGCAAGATAGCTGCTGCATTTGGTGTTTACGAACATGGCAAAGAGGTCACAGCAAGGCTGGCCCCATTTGCAAAAAATTTGATTTGCAATTTCTTGTTTCAGGGACCACTTGTGAGGCATCAGAATTGCTCTGCTTAATTAATCTGATATCACATTGGAGTTCCCCAGAATGTGCATTGCTGTCAGAAAATGTTGAGAAGATATTGTCCACTGCCATACTCTCTGAGCATCTCGACAAAGGGATAGGATCTGGTTCTGCCCTGTTTGTTGATGTACCACACCACAGACATATTGTCTGTCTGTTTCACAATTGTACCTTTTGGAAGAGAGTTGTGGAATGCCTGCAACACCAGAAGCACCGCTCTCATCTCTAGAACATTAATGTGCAAGTGGTATTCATGTTCCTGCCAAGTCCCTTGGACAGTCTGTTCCAGATAATGCCCCCCTCACCCTATCTGGGAGGTGTCTGTGGTCACTGTAGCTACAGGTTGGGGAAAAACAAACAGCCTGCCTAGTGTTACCTGAGTGGACTGAAGCCACCATCTTAGGTCCTTCTTGCAGGAGTCTGTAATGAGGATCTTATGTGACATGGGTAACTCCTGCATCGACCACTGAGCAAAGAGAAGCCACTGGAGCACTCTCATATGTAGGCACACAAATGGAACCAATGTTATTGTTGCTGTCATTGAACCCAGAACTTTGAGAACAAATTTTGCCTGTGCTTTGTTTTTCTAGAGCAATACTGATACTTGATGGCACAGTGTTTTTACTCTTTCGTGAGGTGGTTTTGCTATCACGTCTTGTGTGTTTAAAACTGCTCCTATGAAGGTAATATGCTGTGTAGGCAACAAGGCAGATTTTTCAAAATTTATAGTAATGCCTAGATTTGAGCATAAATGAATGGTTGTGTCCTTTGCCTTGATCAGTAGATGCTCGGTGGTGGTGGTCAGGAGCCAGTCATCCAAGTATGGAAACACCCGGAATCCTAGACACCTCAGGTGAACTGTGACTACTGCCATGCATTTGGTGAACAATCTGGGGGCTGTATTGAGACCAAAGGGCAGAGCTTGGAATTGGTAATGTCTGGCTCCCAGCCGGAAGTGTAGATATCTCCTGGATCACCTGTCTATCTTTATGTGGTAGTATGCATCCTGAAGATCTACTGAGTACATCCAATTGTCTTGCCCTAGAAATGGGACTATAGACTGCAGTGTCACCATCCGGAACTTTGATTTCTTTACCTTCTTGTTTAGTGTGTTGAGATCCAATATTGGCCTCCAGTCCCCTGTCTTTTTTGGAACTAAAAAGAACATTGAGTAAGTTCCGGATCTGATTTGGTCTGCAGGGACTTCCTGGATGACCAGCAACTTTTGTATCTCTAGGGTTGCTTGATCCCTTTCACTGGGTGGAATGTCTTGTTCAGATTTTAATTGCAGGGGTGGGGTGGCGAAAGGTATGTTGTATCCCCTGGATATTACTGACTCTACCCATCTGTCTTGAGAGATGTTTAGGCAGGCTCTTGGGTACAGTGAAAGTCTTCCCCCGACTGCCTCCAGATGTGGACAGATGGGCCTCCTTTCAGGAACACTGAAAAGGCCAACCAGAGAATGTATCTCTGTTGCCCTGGTTCTGTGGACCCCCTCTGCTGTGAGACTAGCATCTTCCATTATTGTTTCCTCCTCTGCCCCTGGGGAAAAATTCACCATGTGTGTCCAGTGAATCTGTTTGGGACTTAAGGAGCCACATTTTCTCTCCCTTCTGGCCTTTGGGGTAAGGCCTGGAAAGGATGGAAAAACATACTCCCACAGCAGACAGAGTTTTGCCTTCTTGTTCGCACCTGGTGAGAGTCTCTTTAACTTTTGGCCTGAACAAGGAAGAGCCATCAAAAGGAGTGTTTACGAAGGAAGACTTAAAGGGCTCCGCAAATTCACAAAGGCACATCCAGGAATGTCTCCTCAGAGCTATTCCTGTGCCTGCTGCCCTGCTCACTCCATTGGCCATGTAAGAGATGAGCCGCATGGAGGAGTTAACTACAGAACTTAAGGCAGCAAGGTGAGAGGTCACCTTTTCTGACACCCCTGCAGCTGTAAAACCTTGTAGGGTATCTCCTAGCTCCTTCAGGAGATCACTCTGGAGTCTGGTAAAGTAGGTTAAATAGGGCCATTGATGAGAACATATGCTTCCCGTATCTGTCCATCATTCAAGATTCCTTATTCGGCAGATGGACCAATGAAGAAGTCTCAGCTAACACCTTTCTGGTGACCACCTCCACCAGCATAGCATTTACTGGGACACCTTTAGATAGGAACTGTTTGTCTACAGGGGCAGTGATTAATTTGTTGGGTCTTCTCAGAACAGGTTCCACCGATTCTGGAGACCCCCATGCCTTTCAACTAACTATAGTGAGGAGCTGGTCAAAAGGCAGAGACACCCAAGAGGTGGAGGGTCAAGATCCGAATGCCTCCAGGAATACAGACTCATCCTCAGATGGGGTAAGGGTCTTCCAGCCACCTCTCTGTTTCAGGATCTCTAAGATGTCTGAAAAGTAGACATCCTCAGAGGGCGACCTTGGAGACCCTTTTGAATCATCTAAGTCTGTATCAGATATGACAGACTCCTCTGGAGAGTCTAAATGTTTCTTCTTATAAGTTTTTTTCTGAGGCACCTCTGCAGAGGGATCCTCTGGAGAGGTTTTGGAAGAGACAGACACCCCCAATGGGGCATCCTGGGGCATTGGTTCTCTACACCTGGGGGGGTATGGTTAGGAGGCAAACACTGGCACTCCTTGAGGAAGAGTGCTTGGATCCAAGGGTGGAGCCATCGGGGGGGACAGCACCCTCCTCATCACCTTTGAGGCACCATGATCCAGGCCCGAGGGATACCCCTACTTTGAAGAACCAGGAGACTTCCCCTGCTTCAAGGTGGTGGGCACCAAGGCTCATGAAGGAGCTGAGCTCACCTGCGTTGAAGCCCAGGGAAGCAGACTCAGGTCCATCAAAACTCTGACCTGACTCTCCTCCCCAGACCTGATGGGGGAACATCGGCTCCCAGACCCCTCGACAGATGATAGCACCAAAGAGGTCGGAGCAGAGGACAGGGCCAAAAACCCAGGGATGAGTCTCGGACCCAATGGTTCCACCACAAAAACATCCAAGCAGTCTGGCTCAGAAACCACTCGGATTGGAGGAGGAATAAGAGAAGGGGCCAAAGTAGCAGATGATTCCAAATCCTTCTGGGCTGGACTTGAGAGGATCTTAGCTAGTGCCAGAGTCTGAAGCAACCTCCTCACCACCCACTCCACATCATCATCCAAAAGGCTCCTGCATGATCGAGAGGATGGTGCCGTAGATTTAGAGCTATCAGCCACAGACTGCAGAATGGGTGACTGTAGCACGAGGATACTGGCTCCAGGCCTGGAGACCCACTCCATTCATGAATCCTTGTTGGTTCTGACAAAACAGGTGGAACTAACGGATCAGTAGTTTCTCAGGCCTGAAAGCCTTCAGGTCCAAAGTTGAATCCTTCAAAGGTTTCTTCACTGGCTGAGAAGCTGGAGCCAAGAAAGAGGCCCGCTTTGAAAACTTATTAGATTCTGGCAACTGGGATGATTTTGAAGAGGTCTGGTTCCCTTCAAGAGCCTCTGCAAAAGGAAGAAGTCCCTTCAACATGTTTGTTACAACGATCCTGCAAAACCCTGGAACTGAACCCGTGACAAATAAAGCATGAATCCTGAATGTGTTTTGCTCCTAGACAATAAACACAACTGGTATGAGATTCTGTTAAGGACATTTTTTTGAGTACAAGAATCACATTTTTTGAAGCCAGGCTGTTTCACTTCTCTACCTTCCTTGGACATAGTGACAACAAGGCAACAAACAACAATATGGCCAGGAAGAAAAAACAGAGATGCCAACAATAAAAATAACTCTTAAAAAAAAAAAACACTTCTACAATCTAAGAACAATTTATATATATATATATATATATATATATATATATATATATATATATATATATATATATTTTGTTTTCAACAGTGAAGGTAGAGTGAGGGGCTAGATGAGAAGTCTCTAAGTTAAACGACAGTCCGTCTCTAACTGAAATGCTGAAACCTCAGGGGAAAAAATTCCTCTAACTTAAACGGACTGTATACAGGCAAAAAACAACCCTCTAACTTAAACGTCAGACAGAGAAATGACAGGATAGGGATGTAGGTCAGTAAGTCAGAACAACAGCAGAGTGACAGAGTGAGGAAGCAAGAAACTGTGGTGACTGAGAAGTATTCATATGCATACATGGTAGTAGGTTTCTAACACACAGCTGAGGACAGGGCAAGAGATATTGTGATTCAGAACAGAAATCAAGGTTTGGTAAGATTGTTGTTAAACAAAAGTAGACCACTTGATAGACACATACATGGTAGCAGTATTCTAACACACAGCTGAGGGCAGGACAAGAGAGAGTGATTCACAACAGAAATCAAGGTTTGGTAATATTGTTGTTAAACAGTAGTAGACCACTTGATAGACTGAATGCAGGGTCGGCCTTGGGTCAAGTGGTGCCCCAGGCAAAAGGGTTCCACAGCACCCCCCCACACACACCTGGTGCCCTATCCTAGTCTATTTACACCATCTAGTTTACTGGAAAAGCACCCCTGATAGAGCGGCACCCTAGATGGCCGCCTAGTTGGCCTAGGCCTAAGGCCGGGTGTGACTGAATGAAAACAGTGTTATTGTGTCTTCAGAATTTTCATTAGCACAAATTAAATAAAATATATAACTGGGATCAGAAACATTTCTTGATCTTACATTAATGTCAGCAGACTTGGAAATAAAGTATATGACTCTATTGAAAAACAAACTGTTAAAATGTGAAGTGCTTTTACTGCAACACATATGTTTGTACAAAAAGAATGTGGCTTTTTTCAGTTAAGAATTGATGAGCTTCATACTGTTGATATCTTTGTCTAGTAGACTGTTATAAAGATTTAAGACTATGTGCTACTAAACCTAAACCCTACAGCAGATCTGGTATGATTTCCACAGCCTCCATTTGTCTATTGTGGGACTCTAAGCATGTCACTTAACCAAATATTCCTGCTGAGTCACCTTTTCAAAAGGAGCTGAGATTCCAATGGGACTTAACCAGTTAACAAATATAATACAGTAAAGTCTCACTTAACCAGCACCCATGGGGATCAGTAGATGCCATTATAAGTGTATGTTCCAGTTACTTGAAATATAGTTTGTGATTTTTGATTGGCTCATATACTGGCATACAAGCCAATCAAAAATTACAAAGCGGGGCCACGTCTACTCAATGCAGGACTGTGGGCTGTTCCGCATTGAGTAGAAGTGGATCTGCTTTGCGTCTTTGGATTGGCTCATATGCTGCCATATGAGCCAATCAAATGCCAGTTGCTTAAGAGTGTTGATTGAGTCCCAGATAAGTGGGATTTTACTGTAATTATAAAGTACAAATGAATTTGGAAAAATGGGTTGAGAATATTGTGGACATTAAGAAACCTATGGACCTCAGTTACTATGGAATGGGGGTGGAGGTGAGAACAGATTTGCATGTGAAGGAAAATCAGCTGCAACATTTATATAATGTGAATAGTTTTTGCGTGAGGGAGAGAAATGGAATATTTTATGCAACCAAAATCACACCACTTTTTATGAAAGTTTGAGACATTTAATTCAAGAATGTACTAAAAGATACTGTGATTGTTATTGCAAACTTGTGTGCAGATAATACAGTGATGACCATTTTTTTGGTTCAACTGTGATAAAGAAGTCAAGGAAGAGTTAAAGATAAGGATGAAAATATTAGTAATGAAGAATCTAATTTTGAAACCAAAACTGCAGAAATTCACAAGACTAGTGACAACAGCATAATGTTAATGCTAATATGCATTATGAAATAGATTGTGCAAAGGAAGGGGAGAAATAAAGTTGCGACTGCCCTTCCAACATAAAATATGTTTGGGACGTTAACATAGAAAGAGAGAATGAGATTAATTAAAGGAGGGCGTGAAATGAGAAATAAAAATGCTTTATAGTTAGAAAACCAAAAATAAAAGAAAAGCAAAAAGGAAAGATGTGAAGACAGGAAAAAAGAAGAAAAGTGTTGAATAATTTGATGTCATGCTGTCTTAGTTACAAAACTGTTGCAAAATAAACAAAGAGACATTTTGTGTTCATTGGATGTGATATAACAGGATGAATTTGATGCAATACATGAGGAAAAAGTGATATGGTCTAAAGAACAGTATTAATCTGCCCATCCACAACCCCGTTTTCCCATTAGCATTATTCTGAAGGAATAAAAAAGATGTACTAGAATATTAATATTAAGAAGTTATGTACCTACCATAACGTTCCATGTTAGTTGCCTTCTTCTCGCCTTCTTTCTTGCTGGTTGGGGTTCGGAGCTGATCCTCGGCTCCGACTTGGCCATCTTCAAAAGCTCGAGAGCTGCTTACTGGCTCGAGGCCCCCCCCTATATCCCATGATGCCTGGCACTAGATACCCAGATCTCGTTTGGTAAACCTAACTACAGACATAATAACAATTATAATAATAATACAGTAAACTGTAATAGGATGCATGAACCTACTGGAGAGACTGATAGTGAGAAGTAATAGCCAGAGAAGACTCAGCCAGTGATAAAAAAAATAAGGAACTCTTCTTGGTCTACTAGGATAGGGGGATGGAGGGTGGGACGCAAGAAAGAAGGTGAGAAGAAGACAACTAACATGGAACATTATGGTAGGTACATAACTTCTTAATGTTAAGTTGTCTATCTCACCTTCATTCTAGCTGGTTGGGACAACGTCCCTAGCACCTTAATCCTGGGTGACTCATCAGAACAGACTCTTTAGAACAGTGGAACCAAAATCAGCTCTGCTCCTGGAGGCCACATCCAGCTTATAATGTGAAATGAAGGTATGAGGATTGGCCCATGTAGCTGCCGCACAAATAATTTCCATTGGCATTCCATCTTGCCTGAAAGGCCAGTGAAGTAGCTAGAGCTCTAGTGGAGTGACCTTTTGGTTTAGCAGGAAACACTTTATTCCTTAACTGATATATAAATGTAATAACAGATGTCAACCACCTAGATAAGGTTACTTTCAACACCGGTATACCTTGTTTACCCTCAGCATAGGACAGGAACAGCTGGTCTGATTTTCTGATTTGTTTGGTTCTATGCAAGTAAAAGCGTAATTGTCTATGAACGTCCAACTGATGTAATTTGTATTCTGCTTTGTTGGAATAATTTGGAAAAAACACTGGTAGGTCAATGGACTGATTCAAATTATTATCAGAAGCAACCTTTGGAAGAAAGGAAGGGTTAGTCTGAAGAGAAACTCTATCATTGTGAAAAACTAGGTAAGGAGGATGAACACAAAGAGCCTGAAGTTCAGAAACTCTTCTAGCCGACGTAATTGCAACCAGAAGAAGGGTTTTCCAAGAAAGAAACTTCAAAGAACAAGAAGCTGCAGGTTCAAAGGGGGGGGGGGGGCAGTTTCAGGGAAGCTAAAATCAAATTCAGATCCCACGGAGGCATGGGATCTCTTACTGGGGGCCTGAGTAGAGTGGTCCCTTTAAGAAAGGCTTTACAAAGCTTATGGGACATGATGCTTGTATCAGCTAGGCCCGTATGAAAGTTTGAAATTGCAGCTAGCTGAACTCTAATAGTGGCAGAAGAGGATCCAGCTCGAAAAGTTCCACTAGAAATTCTAAAATATGGTGCACAGGGGCTGAAAAGGGATCTATATTCTTGGTCTCTGCCCATAAGGAAAAACGTTTCCACTTACTAGCATAAGTTTTTCGAGAGGTAGACTTAAGCGAGGATAAGATGATTTCACGCACCGAGTGGGAGATGTTCGGAAGCCTGGCTAAGGTCGGAAGTGGAGCAACCAAGCAGTGAGCTAGAGAGATTGAAGAGATTGGTGCAGCCCACCTGACTGATGGATCAGGAGGTCTGGAAGTGGGTCCAGGGCTGCTCCAGAAGGTGATAATGCATGAACGGGAACCAAATTTGTCGAGGCCAGTAAGGGGCAATGAGGATCATCTTGCATCCCAATGTGGTAGCTTTCTGTATTAGTTTGGGAATCAGGGGAAATGGAGGGAATGCATAAAGAAGTTCCTGAGGCCAATCGTGAACTAGAGCGTCTCTGGGGAAGTGTCTGGGAAGAGGGAAGAGAGAGAAGAAATTGTCATACTTGCTGTTGAAGGGGGTGGCAAAAAGGTCGCAGCAAGGCTGACCCCATTTGCGGAAGATTTTGTCCGCCACAGTCTGATTGAGAGACCACTCGTGAGGCATGGAATTGCTCTGCTCAGCCTGTCTGCTATAACGTTGGACTTCCCAGGGATGTGCACTGCTATCAGAAACCATTGGGAAGAGATCACCCACTGCCAAAGTCTGAGTGCTTCTCGACATAAGGGGTAGGACTTGGTTCCGCCCTGCTTGTTGATGTACCATACTACTGACATATTGCCTGTTTGAATTGCAATGGTCCCGGTGGGAAGAGAGTTCTGAAGAGCTTGCAAAGCTAAAAGCATGGCCCTCATCTCCAAGATGTTGATATACAGATGGTACTCGTGAGGCTGCCAGGTGCCTTGGACTGTTCTGCCCTGAAAATGCCCCTCCCCACCCAATCAGGGAGGCATCCATGGTCACCGTAGCTACTGGAGGAGGAAGAACAAATGGTCTGCCCTGGTGTAATGATGGGGAAACCATCCACCAAACAAGTTGGTTTTTGCATGACTGTGTGATCATTATCATGTGAGACATTTGGAGTTGCTGGAAGGACCATTGTGTGAACAGCATCCACTGAAGAATCTTCATGTGAAAATGTGCGAGGGGGACTAGTATGATAGCCACTGCCATGAGACCCAATGTTCTTAGGACGAATCTGGCCTGAATTTTTTTGCATCCTAATAAGACCTGCACATGTCGTCGAATGTCTAACACTCTGTCTACTGGGAGTCTCTCTGTCATGTCCTTTGTATTTAAGTTTGCACCTATAAAGGTGATAGATTGACACGGCGACAATGCAGACTTTTCAAAATTTATTGTGATGCCTAGTTTGGAGCAAGTTTGGATGATGTAGTCTCTGGCTCGCAGCAGGTGATGCCTGGTTGTTGCAGTAAGGAGCCAGTCATCTAAATATGGAAACACCTGGAATCCTTGCCATCTCAGGTGAGCGGTAACTACTGCCAAACATTTGGTGAACTCCCTGGGGGCTGTGGTGAGACCAAAGGGCAGAGCTCTGAACTGTTAATGACTGGCTCTCAGCCAGAAGCAGAGGAATCTTCTGGAGCGTCTGTCCATTTTGATATGGTAGTACGCGTCCTGAAGATCTATGGAGCACATCCAATTGTCCTGACCCAGAAAGGGTAAAATGGACTGTAGCGTGACCATCCGGAACTTCATTCTTTGAACAGACCTGTTTAGTCTGTTGAGATCCAGATTGGGTCTCCAGTCCCCTGTCTTTTTTGGTACCAAAAAGAACCTTGAGTAAATTCCAGATCCTTGCTGGTCTGCTGGGACTGACTGGATGGCTCTTTTTCTTAGCAGTTTTGGAATTTCTTGAACTGCTTGATCCCTTAGATTGGGTGGAACATCTGGAAGGGATTTGTTGGGAATGTGTGGAGTGCAAAGGAAGGGGATTTTGTAGCCTTCGGATATGATAGACAGTACCCATTTGTCTTGTGTTATACTTTGCCAGGCTTTTGGGTACAGCGATAATCTTCCCCCGACTGCCTCCGAAGGTGGACAACTGGGCAGCACTTCAGGGATGCTGAAAGGGCTTTTCAGAGAAAGATTCTCTTTGGCCCTGATTTTGCGGACCCCCTCTGCCCCTAGGGCAGCATCTATTGTTGTTCCTTCCTCTGCCCCTGGAGGGTAACTCTCCACGTGTGTCAGGCATGGCTCCCTGATATTTCCGGAACCACATTTTTCCACTCTTCTGACCCTTGGGATACGGTCTTGAAGGAGTGGAAAAATGGACTCCCACAGCAGAGAGAGTCTTGCCTTTCTGTTCACACCTGGTAAGGGTATCCTTCACCTGTGGTCCTAACAGAGCAGAACCATCAAAGGGGG
The DNA here is from genome assembly GCF_019279795.1 of Protopterus annectens. NCBI lineage: Eukaryota > Metazoa > Chordata > Ceratodontiformes > Protopteridae > Protopterus > Protopterus annectens. The sequence continues at coordinate 14,232,310 of NC_056735.1, forward strand.
TGTTGGTGAAAGATGCCCTGAAGGGTTCCGCAAAGTTGCATAACCGCATCCAAGCATGCCTCCTCAAAGCCACGCCTGTGCCTGCAGCCCTACTCATGCCATCGGCTGCATAAGAGATGAGCCACATAGAGGAGTTTACTACCAAATTAAGAGTCGCCAGCTGGGAGGCAACCTTAGCCTGGGCCCCCGCAGCTGTTGGATATTGAAGGGTATCTCCTAGCTCTTTAAGGAGATCCTTTTGAAGGCAGGTAAAGTGGCACAAATAGTTCAGCAACCTCATGGAGAAGGTTGCTGTGGAAAACATCTGCTTCCCATATCTGTCCATCATCCTAGATTCCTTATTAGGGGGATGGACAGACGAAGAAGTTTCAGCCAGCTCCTTTTTTGTGGCCACTGCTACCACCATGGCATCAACGGGAACACCCTTGGTCAGAAATTGCTTGTCTTGTGGGGCAGTAATAAATTTTGTGGGCCTGTGGGGAGTTGGTTCCATTGTGTCTGGAGCTGACCATGCCTTTTGAGCCACCACAGACATCAGTGGATCGAAAGGTGGAGACACCCAAGAGGTGGAGGGTCGGGATCCAAACGCATCCAGGAATACCGACTCATCCTTGGAAGGGTTAAGGTTAGTCCAGTTCCCCCTCTGCCTAAGAATCTCAAGGATGTCTGAGAAAGAGACGTCCTCAGAGGGGGGTCTCGAGGACCCTTCTGACTCCTCCAAGTCGGTATCTGAAGTGACAGACTCAGGGGAGTCAACATGCTTCCTCTTGCATTTCCTCTTTCGAGGGGGCTCCTCTGAATGAATAGAGGTGGCCTCGGAAGAGGAAAATAACCCAATGGGGTGCCCTGGAGCACTTGTTCCCCACGGTTGGGGTGTGGAGGAGGGGCAGAGGCAGGACCAGGCACCATGGGGGGAGGAGCTGATGAAGCTGACCGTGAGGCTGACTCAGATGCCAGCACACTCCTCATGACCTCAAAGGTGCCTCTTTCCAATATTGGAAAAGGCTTTGGCTCCAAAGAGACCGGAATCCTTCCCGGCACCAAGAGAAATGACTCCGAAGCCGATGTAGGAGCTGAACTCACCTGCGACGAAGCTCCGAGAGGGAGAACGGGGTCAGACAAGGGTCCAATGCCACTTGCCCCCTCTGAGCCGACGAGGGAGTCCCGGCACCCAGATCCCTCCAAGGATGGCACCATGAAAGAGATTGGAGCTGACGACGGAACCGAAAGGGGAGGTATCGGTGCCGACAGTCCCATGATCCCAGCCTCAGCATGCTCCGGCTCCGAGCTCAAGGGATGAGTCGAAGGAGGAACTACTGCAGAGACAGGTAGAGCTGAACCCTGATGAGGGGGGCTGAATAGCATTTTAGCCAGGGCCTGCAATTTTAAAAGCCTGCTCACCACTCTCTCCAAATCATGGTCAGATAGTCTAGACGAGCGAGAAGAGTGGGATCGATAACTTCTCTCCGACTGCAGCAAGGGTGACCCCGAAGCCAACTGTATTGACTCTAAGGATGGCAATCTGGAGCATTTTCGACTCCCTGACGGTTCCGACAGAAGAGTTGGGGCCGACTGGGAGATAGGTACTTCGGCTCCAGCCAGAACCGATGTTGAAGCAGACGCCACACCCGATGACGGCTCCAAACTGGGAGCCAGTGGCTTTGATGGCTTGGAAGGTTTCACTGACTGAGCCTTGCCGGTGATCCTTCAGGTTTAAGCAAACCCCTAAGGATAAGCTTATTCCTACGCTCCTGCAGGACTCTTGGACTAAAGGCTTGACCCACCGAACAAGAGTCCTGCAGGTGTAGGGCGCCCAAGCAATAGACACAAGAAGTGTGACCATCTGTCAGTGACATTTTCTTTTTTTTTCAAAACAGGTTTATTGTTTTAACATACAAGAGAAATATCATAACAATTTTATACAAGTAATTAAAAATAGATATGATTATAACATTCAACAAAACAACTAAAGTATTTACAAAGACATCCACTACAATCAGATCAATTAATTAAACTAAAATACCATGCTATTGAAATTAGGATTTTTTTAACAAATTTTGTAAATTATCCCATACAATATAATAAGATGTTTTTCTAGTTGTTCTTGACCTAATTGTGTTTATTTCCATACTATATTCATAACATTTTTAAATTCATTGAACGAAGGAGGTGTATCTGAAATCCAATTTCTAGTTATTATTTTCCTAGCCACTGCTAGAATAGACCATAACAAGGGAAGCTTAACCTTTTTAACACTTTGAGGTACAGGTGTGTTGAATAATATAAGAGATTTAGAAATAATGAAATTATCTGTAAAAAGAGCCTGCAAAAATTCATTAATTGACTTCCAGTATTCTTTCAATTTTATAGTCATAAAACATATGAGCCCAGTCAGCATTAATTTCTACATTACATCTCTTACATAGATTATCTTTATTATTTATTTTATTCATCATCAAAGGTGTATAAAAAGATCTATGTAAAAATTTCCATGTATAAAGTCTCCAGACAATGGAAGACGTAGTTCTATAGGCAGGTCAGTGACATTTTCTGACAGCATGAATCACACTTCTTGAATCCAGACACTTTTGTGTCTTTAGACATTCCTGTAAAGGAAAAATCAAATTACAAAGAGTACAAAGGGAAGTAGGTAACTAGAAAAAAACACACACCGTCCACACAAGTTACCACACCCTAACAGCACACACACACTTTATAATATGAGAAAGGCTAAACGGACCTAGCAACTACTACAATTTCTAATGAAAAAAATTTTTACTACCTTAAAAAAGGAAACAAGGATAAGCCACTAACTGAAACGGCTTACATTAAAGAGGAAAACGGGAGTGGGGGAGGGAGGGGAAAACTCTCTAAGAAGAAAAAGAGTTTTCAAGGAGGGATTAAACACTACTACAACTATGTATGAACACTAATTATACTAACTGATAATATACAACACGTTCTAAATATATATATCAATAAATTGAAAAAATACGACCTGAGCCAGTAAACGCAACCTCGTAGCAGAAGCAGCAAATGAGATCTGGGTATCTAACACCAGGCATCATGGGATATAGGGGGGGGTCCCGAGCCAGTAAGCAGCTCTCGAGCTTTTGAAGATGGCCAAGTCGGAACCAAGGATCGGCTCCAAACCCCAACCAGCAAGAATGAAGGTGAGATAGACAACTTAACATATAATATTCAAGCACAATGTAGATATATGGATGGGAAAATTTACACCAGGACTGCCCCCTGTACTACTGATGGACCTCTAGCGGCAGCTCCTAAATGCTTTAACCCATGCATGGGTCTCCTCAAATTATCTACAATATGAGCCCAGTTATTTTTCTAAGGGGTAATGTATAATTATTGACCAGAGAATGGGTAAGGCCAATTTATAACCAAATGGAATAAGTTATTTGGAGCACAAAAAGGAAAATACTGGCAAATATCATCTCTTATAGAGAAGGAGAAAAACTGGTTATATAAGGACAGAGTTCTAGAAAAAAATAGAAGTAGTACTGAAATTAAATTCAGGCTTGGTTCTTTAACACGCAATGATATAGTGGCTATAATTATCATAACATATTATCTAATCTAGGTGTGACTGCAGAGTGTGTGTGTGTGTGTGTGTGTGTGTGTGTGTGTGTGTGTGTGTGTGTGTGTGTTTGTCTGAGTGTGTGTTCGTTCATTTAGCAGAGAAGATAACAGCTCAATACAATAAAAGAGCTGTGTAGGGAAATTACTTAAATCCAGACATGGGAAAATTAGAAGTTATGTACCTACCATAACGTTCCATGTTAGTTGTCTTCTCTCACCTTCTTTCTTGCTGGATGGGTTCGGAGCCGATCCTCGGCTCCACTGCTAAGCTCGAGAGTCAATTTTACCAGCTCGAGGCAGCCCCATATCCCATGATGCAAGGGGGTAATTACCCAGATCTCGTTTGGTATCTAGAGGAAAAACTGCCTATAAAAACTTTCCACCAAGGAAAGAGAAACACTAACCTAAAAAGGCTGTAATGGAAATCAGGTAACCAAGGACAAGAACTATCTGGTGTCCAAGGAAGAAGAATCTTCCCGAGAAAAGGGGAGATCAAGGTCTGTCCAGGCTAGGGGGACAGGAGGGAGGGACGCAAGAAAGAAGGCGAGAGAAGACAACTAACATGGAACGTTATGGTAGGTACATAACTTATAAATGTTAAGTTGTCAATCTCACCTTCATTCTTGCTGGATGGGACCGCGTCGATAGCACCTCTATCCTGGGTGGCTCAATGGAACAGACTCTTGAGAACAGTGGAACCAAAGCTTGCCCTGTCCCTGGAGGCCAAATCCAATTTGTAATGAGAAACGAAGGTATGAGGAGTGGCCCAAGTGGCTGCTGCACAAATAGTATCTAAGGGTAGTCTAGCCTGAAAGGCTGTAGAAGTGGCTAGACCTCTTGTGGAATGAGCTTTAGGTTTTGAGTTCAGCTGTTTGCCCCTAAGCTGATAAATGTCAGAAATGGTGGAAGATAGCCATCTAGATAAGGTCACTTTAGAAACAGGGAGACCTTTTCTATTTTCAGCATAAGACAGGAAGAGCTGATTGGACTTCCTAAATTGCTTTGTTCTGTCCAAGTAATATCTAAGTTGGCGATGAACATCTAGGTAATACAATTTTTGTTCCGCCCTGTTAGAATAATTTGGAAAAAATACAGGAGATCAATGGATTGGTTTAAATTTGTCTTAGAAGCAACCTTGGGCAAAAAGGATGGGTTGGTTCTCAAGGATACTCTGTCTTTGTGGAAGACCAAATAAGGGGGACGAACACAGAGGGCATGAAGTTCAGATACTCTTCTAGCCGAGGTAATAGCGACTAGAAAAAGTGTCTTCCAAGAAAGAAACTTTAATGAACATGAAGCAGCCGGTTCGAAAGGGGGAAGTATCAAGGATGTCAGCACTAAATTTAAGTCCCACTGTGGTGGAGGATCTCTAACAGGGGGTTTAAGAAGGAACACTCCTTTGAGAAAGGCTTTACAAAGTTTGTGGGACATAATGTTGTGGTCTGCAAAGCCGACATGGAAGTTCGAGATTGCAGCCAACTGAACTTTGACTGTGGAAGACGATGAACATGAGTGAAAAATTTCCACAACGAAATCCAAGACCGACTGAATAGGGGCAGTAAAGGGGTCTATGTTCTAAGATATTGCCCAAAAAGAGAAGCGTTTCCACTTGCTAGAATAAATCCTCCTGGTAGAGGACTTAAGAGAAGCTACTATGATATCTCTAACGGGGTTAGAGATCATAGGAAGCCTGGCTAAGGAAGGAAGTGGAGCAACCAAGCTGTGAGGTTGAGGGAAGGAACGGACCGGTGCAGTTGACCCGACTGGTGGGTCAGAAGATCTGGAAGTGGGTCCAGATGCCAAGGCCGCACCAAAAGATGGCGATGAAGGAACGGGAACCAAATTTGTCGAGGCCAGAAAGGGGCGATGAGAATCATTTTGGCTCTCAAGACGGTAGCTTTCTGGAGTACTTGTGGTATCAAAGGAAAGGGAGGAAAGGCATAAAGAAGTCCCCGGGGCCAATCTTGGGTAAGAGCGTCTCTGGGGATGGCCCGAAGTGGGAAGAGAGAAGAAGTCTGGGCATTTGCTGTTTTGGGGTGTAGCAAAAAGATCGCAGCATGGGCGGCCCCACTTCTGAAAAATCTCCTCCACAATGGATTGCTTGAGAGACCACTCATGAGGCATGAGAATAGCTCTGCTCAATCTGTCCGCTATTATGTTGGTTTTCCCGGGGATATGCGTTGCTACCAGAAACCAATGAGAGGAGATCGCCCATTGCCAAAGTCTGAGAGCTTCTCGACACAAGGGATAGGACTTGGTTCCGCCCTGCTTGTTGATGTACCACACGACGGACATGTTGTCCGTGTGAACTGCAATAGTCCCTAAAGGGAGAAAGTCGTTGAGGGCTTGCAACATTAAAAGCACTGCTCTCATCTCTAGGACATTTATGTGCAGGTGGTATTCGAACGGTTGCCACGTGCCATGAACCATCCTGCCCTGATAATGCCCCCCCCCCCGCCCAATCAGGGAGGCATCCGAAGTGACCGTGGCTACCGGGGCCAGGGGAACAAATTGTCTGCCCTGATGAACTAGAGGAGGGGAAATCCACCAGGATAGATAGTTCTTGCAGGTTTGTGTCACCAGAATCTTGTGACGCATGGGAAGCTGCTGGAAGGACCATTGGGTGAACAACATCCATTGTAGGAGACACATGTAAAAGCGGGCCAGAGGAAGAAGTTTTATGGCAGCTGCCATGAGGCCCAACACTTTCAGGACCAACCTGGCTTGTGCCCTTTTGCTGGATAGGATGATCCGAATGTGGTTTTGGATATCTAGGATTCTCTGACTTGTTAGGTTTGCTGACATCCGAGTAGTGTCTAGATTTGCGCCTATAAAGGTAATAGATTGGCAGGGCGACAAGGAAGATTTTTCAAAGTTGACTGAAATTCCTAAGTGACCGCAGAGACGTAGAGTGTAATCTCTGGCTTGGAGAAGTTGATGCCTGGTGGTGGCTGAGAGGAGCCAGTCATCGAGATACGGAAACACCTGGAATCCTTGACGTCTCAGGTGAGCCGTGACCACTGCCATGCATTTGGTGAGCACTCTGGGGGCTGTAGTGAGGCCAAAGGGCAGGGCTCTGAATTGAAAATGACTGGTCCCCAGCCAAAAGCGGAGAAAACCTCTGGAGCGTCTGTGAATCTTTATATGATAGTACGCATCCTGAAGGTCTATGGAGCACATCCAGTTGTCTTTGCCCAGAAAGGGCAAAATCGATTGAAGTGTGACCATCCAAAATCTTGTCTTTTTGACAGACTTGTTGATCCTGCTGAGGTCTAATATTGGTCTCCAGTCTCCCGTCTTTTTGGGGATTCCGGACTCTAAATGATCTTTTGGTACTGGCTGGATGGCCCTTTTCTTTAGAAGCTTTGACACCTCTAATTTTGCAATTTCCCTTAGACCGGGTGGTATGTCTGGAAGGGAACCTCTTTGAGGGAAGGGGCTTTCCTCGAAAGGAATCTTGTAACCCTCGGATATGATCAACTATACCCATTTGTCTTGAGAGAGGGAAAGCCAGGCTTCTGGGTACAGCGACAATCTCCCCCCGACTGCCTCCAAGGGTGGGCAGTTGGGCAACACCTCAGGGATGCTGGAAGGGCTTGTCAGAGAGAGGCTCTCTGGAGCCCTGGTTCTGCGGACCCCCTCTGCGCCTAGGGCGGCATCTGTTATTATTATTACCCCCTCTGCCTCTGGGGTAAACTGACCACGTGCGTCAGGCGTGACTCCTTGTGATTTCCGGAACCACATTTTCCCTCCCTTCTGACCTTTGGGGTAAGGTCTAGAAGGAGTAGAGAAACGGACTCCTATGGCAGAAATAGTCTTGCCGTCCTGCTCGCACCTGGTTAAAGTGTCCTTCACCTGAGGGCCAAACAACGTTGTCCCATCAAAGGGAGAGTTTGTGAAGGACGCCTAAAGGAGTCTGCAAAATTACAGAGCCGCATCCAGGACTGACGTCTGAGGGCCACTCCTGTGCCTGCAGCTCTACTCGCCCCATCGGCTGCATAAGAAATGAGCTGCATGGAGGAGTTGGTTATGGAATTTAGGATTCCCAGCTGAGAGGCGATCTTTTCTTGAGCCCCTGCTGCTGACGGATCCTGTACTACTTCACCTAGCTCTTTGAGGATGTCTCTCTGAAGTCTGGTGAAGTGACACAAATAATTCAGCGAACGCATAGCAAAGGTCGCTGAAGAGAACATCCACTTGCCATACCTGTCCATGGTCCTAGACTCCTTGTTAGGAGGATGGACTGGCACGGAAGGATCTGCAAGTTCCTTCTTGGTGGCCGCCACCACCATGGCATCAACCAGGACACCCTTAGTAAGAAACTGCTTTTCAGCGGGGGCCGTGATAAACTTTGAAGGTCTCCTGGGGACTGGTTCCACCAAATCAGGAGATGCCCACGCCTTTCGAGCTATGACTTCCATAAGGGGGTCGAAAGGCGGAGACACCCAGGAGGTGGAGGGTCGAGATCCAAAAGCCTCCAGGTATACCGATTCATCCTCGGAGGGATTAATGGAGGGCCAGTTCCCCCTCTGTTTGAGGAGTTCAAGGATGTCTGAAAAGGAGACATCCTCAGAGGGAGATCTTGGGGACCCCTCCGACTCATCTAAATCGGTATCTGATGTTGTACACTCAGGGGAGTCTAAATGCTTCCTCTTGCAGGTCCTCTTACGAAGGATCAGGAGAAACCTCGGAAGAGGAAGTCCTTCCCAATGGGGAAACCTGGGGCGATGGATCTCTGGGTCCGTGAGCAAGAGAGCGGGAAGAGGCATCTACAGGCACCATAGAGGGAGGAGCTAAAGGAACCGACTGCTGGCTAAGCTCTGGGGCTAGCACACTCCTCATCACCTCGAAGGATCCCCTTCCAGGGAGGGTCGAGAGATCCCGCTCTGAAGAAACAGGGATCCCCAGTTCCACCGAAAGGGAAGGCTCTGAAGCAGATGTCGGAGCCGAGCTCACCAAGGCCGAAGCTCCGAGAGGGAGAATGGGGCCGGACAAGGGTCCGATGCCACTCGCCCCCTCGGAACCAACCAGGGAAGCCCAATGCCCGGATCCCTCCAAGGAAGGTCTCAAGGAGGAGATAGGAGTCGAGGACGACGGAGCCCAAAGGTGTGGTATCGGCTCCGAAGCAGCAACAGTCACGGTACCAATAATCTCCGGCTCCGAACTCTGTAAGAGAGTCGAAGGAGGAATCTCAGGGTGTAGGATAGCTGGCGTCTGATGAGATGGGCTATGGAGCATCTGGGCTAGTGCCTGTGATTTTAATAGCCTACTCACCACTCTCTCTAAGTCGTGGTCTGAGAGCCTGGACGACCTCGATGATCGGATCCGATGGCTCTGCTCCGAAAGCAAGGGAGAGGCTGGAGCCGAGTGTATAGACTCCAAAGAAGGAGATCTAGACCTCTTCTTGGACGGAGCCATCGGAGCTGAAGAACGTTCGGCCCCAGGCGGAGCCGACAACTTGTCGGCTCCGAGAGGAGACAAAGATATCTCGGCTCCAGCCGGAGCCGAGACATGCTTCGACGCTAGGGTGTCGGCTGCAGACGGAGCCGACACAGGTGCCGAAGCCAGGGTATCGGCGCCGACCGGCGCTGGTACAAAAGCTTCCAACAAGGAAGGATCGTCTCCGGACGGAGCCGATGTCGACTCCGGCAGAGTCGGAACCAAGACCACAGACTTGGACACCGAAGCCTGGGTCTTGGAAGGCTTGGAGGGCTTCCCGGAGCCGACCTTAGCCGGGGAGCTCTCTGGTTTAAGAAGACCCCTTAGGATCAACTTATTTCTACGTTCCTGCAGGACTCTCTGGCTGAAAGAATGACATATAGCACAGGAGTCCTGCAGGTGTAGGGGTCCCAGGCAATAAATACAAGAAGTGTGACCGTCTGTCAGAGACATCTTCTGACAGCATGAGTCACACTTCTTGAAACCTGAGACCCTAGTATCTTTGGACATGTCTCAGTCCTAAAACACTCACACACACCAATCAGTCCAATACAAAGACACAAACAACTAAAAATTATTAATAACTAATAAATTAGTTATTACTATAACAGTGACACAACACACACACACCTGAGGGAAATCCTGACAGGAACTGTGAGGGTGGGAAAGGCCTAAGGCCCGAAACACTGAAACTAAGTGAACTAAGGGGAAAAGGGTATGGAGCTAAGTGAATAAAGTACACTGAAGGATATAAAGACTAAAAATTCGAGTTTTTAGATGCCTAAAACCTTACAAATAGCAAGAAAAATATCACTTACCAGGAGCTGGTAAAAAGAATGACCTCATTAGCGAAGCGGCAAATGAGAGCTGGGTAATTACCGCCTTGCATCATGGGATATGGGGCTGCCTCGAGCTGGTAAAAGTGACTCTCGAGCTTAGCAAGTGCCGAGTCGGAGCCGAGGATCGGCTCCGAACCCATCCAGCAAGAATGAAGGCGAGATTGACAACTTAACATCAAGAAGTTATAATGTATAAATTGTTAATCTGCCTAAACAAGCATTCTTTGTGAGACAGATGTTTTGCTTAACAGAACATGTGAACCTGCAGAAATATCCAGGTCTCAGTGAAGTGATGTGTTACGAAAAAGATAGAGACTAACAAGAAAATAAGATATTAAATAATATATACTTTCGTTTCATGAATAAAACGCAGGTGCCAGAATGCAAACCCCAGTAATTTCACAGGCACTGCTAACTCTTTGAAATGGTCAACATTTTGGATTAAGAATAAATTCATTCTAATATCACAAATTACCAGACTAATAAACATTTGTTACTCTTCCGTACACCTTATTTGAGTACACATTTAGTTGCTCAGAGGCAAAAGTTCTGCAGTACCTCATTAAACCAGGAGAGTAGTTGTTACTGTAAAGGTAATTAAGACACTACTAACCATAAGCTTAACAGTCAGCAAGGCCTTATTATTCAGAAACTTTTAACAATACAAGACTTTGTTCAAATGCACTGCAGCTTTTCACAGGTATCTCTCAAAATCTTTCATTGATGTAGCATCTTCTCTTCTCTCTTCCTCCATTTCTCCCTTTCTGTCTTTCATTTCATTAAGCTACAGCCTATATAGCTTACTAATTTTACACAAGATCCACACATTCTAACCTAATATCTTATTCTCCTAGTAGTTCTACCATTTTCATAACACATCCCTTTACTGAGAACTGGACATACCATAAAATTCACATTTGAGGTGAACCAAAACCTCTATCTCACAAAGAATACTGGTTTATTATAACTTTTTTGTTTTCCTTCTCTGGATTTTTTTAAACTCCCTACACATCTCTTTTATTGTGATTTATTTCCCCATTAAGTGTCAGTGTAGGTCTTTGAGCTATTGTTTTCTCTGCCAAATGAACACTGGCTCTAATATAACATACAGTGCTAACCTTTGCTTTTATGGTAGACCATAACTTGGTCTTCTAAAGTTTCAGACTCACGCAGTCAGAAACACACACACACACACACACACACACACACACACACACACACACACACATACAGACATAAATTGATATTTAAGTACTATATGTAATGTCAGTAACTTAATAACTTCTGGCAAAAGACTATTATTAGTCAAAAAGGCCAAGCAATTGTAAATAGCAGCTTAATATGTATAGCCACAATATTAAATACAGATAAACTCCCAGGGTTAAATGATGATACCCCACTCGGCATTGTTGACAAACTCAAAAGGTTAGGCACAAATGCGTATGTCACCCGGTGGATAGCCACCTGGCTCACAGACAGGACCCATGAAGTTAGAACTGGGGAGTCCACCTCTACAAAGAGGCCAGTCACAAGTGGAGTCCCTCAGGGATCAGTCTTTGGACTGCTCCTTTTTGGCATTCACTTCTCTGAGGTCAATGCCAATGTTAATGTTTTCTGGCTGACTAAATTTGAAGATGATTACAAATTTGGAGTTATCATTGAATTCCACATCGATACAAATTTTCAGCAGGAAGAGCTGACACAGGCAAACAAGTGGTGTCGGAGTTATGAACTAAAACTAAATGCCAAGAAATGCATAATAGTATCCCTTGGGAAGTCGTCCACCCCTGGTAACTATCATATTGGCAACACACCCCTTAGAGCTGACCCAGTAGTCAGAGGCTTAGGGACACACCTAGACAGTAATCTAGCCTTTAACCATCATGTGTCTACAGTACTGAGGAAATCATTCTATGTTGCGCAACTTATAGACAAAGGTATGGCATCTAGGTCCAAGGAAGTCAATGTTCCACTGTATTCGGCATTCATCAGACCTGTCATTGAGTACAATGTCCCCTTTGGTATGTACTTAACCAGGCATATCCAACAAATGGCATGTCCACAGAGGTTCCTCATAAAAAGAATACAGGGCATAAGTAAAATGCTCTATGCAGACCGCCTCAAAGCCCTATCCCTGTATGCTGTGCGTGTTGAGGGAAGGTCTATGCCTGGCATATAGGGCATTGTCAGACTCCACTCTGATGGACTACCTCCTGCATATCCACAAAACAAACAGCACCAGAATTACCTGTTCTAAACACTTAAACCTTGTCTGTGATACAAATAGGACCTGCTGGAAAGACAGATATGTGTCCCAGAGACTACCTCATCTCTAGAACAGGTTCCCCATCCATGTGAAACAGAGTTTCTCCCTAACCCAATTCAAGTGTAACTTGGGCAATTGGATGAGGAACAGGAAATTCATCCCTGGCTTGGCACCTATGCCTCTAATGGACACAGGCAACCTGCTCATAGGTTCATAGGTTCATAGGTAGGTACTAGGTTATTGGCCCTAGGGCCTATATAAGCCTAGCCAAACGGTACCCTGGATTTTGCCACCCAAGAAAATTATTTTCCTGTGCCCCTGTCAAGCAGAGCCACAGAAGTGATCCCCAGGGTGAATTTCCTATCTCCCATCCGGTCATCAAGATTTTTCTTGAAGAGTGCTAATGAGGAGCTTTGTTTGATAGAGATAGGTAATTTGTTCCAGAGACTGAGAAGTCTCTGAGGCAGGAATCTATCCCTTCAGCATGTTCTGTTTATTGTGGTGACAGGGTTTAGGTCCCTAGAGCATGTAGCTCAGAGAGATTGGGATTTCTTTATGTAGAGCATGTCCAACAGCTCTGGGTTTGACATAGCTTTGTATGTTAGACAGAGATTGCCTCTGAGTAGGCGATATGCGACAGAGTAAAGCTGGAGTTTTTTGAGACGTTCTGTGTAGGGCATCTGTTTGAGGCAGGTAATCTTCTTTGTGAGTTATTTCTGTGGCCTTTCCAGTTGTTGTAGATATCTTGTGAGGTACATACTAAAAGGGGTGTTGTACTCTATAATGGGTCTAATGAGTGATGAGTAGAGGGGAACAATGACCTCTTTTTTCCTGGATGAGAAACCTTTTGTGATGAGGTGTGCCACGTAGAAGGATTTCCTGACAACTGTGGCAATGTGATTATCAAAGTAGAGACTACTGTCCACCTGTGTCCCAAGGTCTCTTATCACGCTTTCAGTATTAAGTAGACTACCGCCTATGTGGTAGTTCATGGGACAGAGTTTTTACCAAAAGGGATGACAATGCACTTTTTGGCATTGTGCTTGTGGCCATAGCTTTGACACCACTCTCAGTGAGGCCCTTTTGTAGGATGTCCACATCGTTAGGAGATTTGATTATGGCTCCTAGCTTGCAGTCATCTGCAAACTTTGTTAGCCAAAGACCTCTTGTGTTAGCCTGTACTTCAGAGAAGTAGATACCAAACATGGATAATCTCCCAGGTGCCTGCCTGTAAATGTTTCATCTCCCAAGCCCCTGCTCACAGTTAGCAAGGGTACCAGAACTTCATGTCATGACACACAGAGATGGGAAAAGTTGGGACAAAAGAAGGAATTGCATATTGATATTACCCTAGTAACAATCTATGAACCTATAAAGTACATATTATTTTGTTGGTGCATGGGAGCATTTAGATGATCATAGAAAAAAGGTGTAAATTTAGAAGGCAATGACAATTTGTGTAGTGACTACTGCTAGCAAAATTACTTCCAAAGGTGGAAGATAAAAAAAGAAGGAACATTATTTGTTTACTACAAGAATGTTGGGTAAAGAAGTAGAGCAATATTGAAGTTTTAGAGTGTAAGATTCTACAGGACTTCTGAGAGGCTGTAAAAAGGGTTTGTTTTACAATAATTAACTAAGTTTAATATGGACATAATACATTACTGGTATTATGGGATTACAGATGGAAAGAAGAGAGCCTTGGCAAAACTGTAGTATATAAAGGTTCATACGGAGTTGCCATTATGGGGATACAGCAAAATAAAAGGTATTGTGATGAAGAGAAAAGTGTTCTGGTTATGGAATAACAGACTGGGAGGATAAGAAATAAGATTTGCACTCATTTATTAAAAGTTGTACGACTATGTATATTTACTAAAACAAAACAGTAAACCGTACTAAGCAAAACAAAACAAAAAACTTTAAGACAGTACAAAACAAAAGCCATTTAATGAAAGGACTTGCCATAAATACTCTCTCCAATCCAGCTCTTCTTCTGCATCAAAACATTTGTCATAATTCACAACACCCTCCAATACTAAAAATTTAAAATGTACCTGACATGAACTTGCTTTATAATGTCTTGCTGAAGCATGTTTAACATCTCCCAGTTCCCAACAAATGTTTTGATGTAGAAGAACTGGATTGGTGAGAGTATATATGGAAAGTAAAACTGAATGCCTGCTTTCCACCTGTCCTTAGTAATAGAGAAGACTTTGTTGCCTATTTAAAGAGAAAGGGACTGAAACATTGATTTGATTTTTTGTCATATGATCTATTTCCATCACGTGATTGTTGTTTAATTATTTCAGTATGATATGTGTCATTAGCATTACTCAGTCTGATGAAGTCTGTATTTTGGGCGAAAGTGCTTACTGTTTAATGCTGTGTGTGTGCTGTTTCCTTTCATTAAACGGCTTTTGTTTTGTATTGTCTTAAAGTTATATTTTAATTATGTATATTTGTTTCTTGTTGTTCTTTTCCATTCTTTTGTGCTATGATGTTATGTCAATAAATGTTTAAGAACTCTTACTCTTTATTGTGTGTGGGAAGACTGAAAGTGTTGCACAAAATGGAAGTAGAATTAGACTGTTGTTTCTCGGTAAAGAACATGCTATGGTTGTGAAATGCTGAATGTAGCAAAAATTCCAGAGACTACAGCAGTTTAAGTAGTGTAGTAGAAAGAGGATTATAGAATGCAGTGCTTCTGGGGATGGTGAATGAGAGTGAGCCAAATAATGGGAATGCATTATCATGGAAAAATGCTGCAGAACAATGTGAATGTATTATCATGGAACGATGCTGCAGAACAATGCAAATGTATTATCATGGAACAATGCTGCAGAACAATGTGAATGTATTATCATGTAACAATGCTGCAAAACAATGTGACTGCATTATCATGGAACAATGCTGCAGAACAATGTGAATGTATTATCATGGAACAATGCTGCAGAACAATGTGACTGTATATCATGGAACAATGCTGCAGAACAATGTGAATGTATTATCATGGAACAATGCTGCAGAACAATGTGAATATATTATCATGGAATAATGCTGCAGAAAAATGTGACTGCATTATCGTGAAATAATGCTGCAGAACAATGTGACTGCATTATCATGGAACAATGCTGCAGAGCAATGTGAATGTATTATCATGGAACAATGCTGCAGAACAATGTGAATATATTATCATGGAATAATGCTGCAGAACAATGTGACTGCATTATCATGGAACAATGCTGCAGAACAATGTGAATATATTATCATGGAACAATGCTGCAGAACAATGTGAATATATTATCATGGAACAATGCTGCAGAACAATGTGACTGCATTATCGTGAAATAATGCTGTAGAACAATGTGAATATATTATCTTGGAACATTGCTGCAGAACAATGTGACTGCATTATCATGGAACAATGCAGCGGAACAATGTGACTGCATTATCATGGAAAATGCTGCAGACCAATGTGAATGCATTATCATGGAACAATGCTGCAGAACAATGTTACTGCATTATCGTGAAATAATGCTGCAGAACAATGTGACTGCATTATCATGAAACAATGCTGCAGAACAATGTGAATGTATTCTCATGGAACAATGCTGCAGGACAACATGACCACATTATCATGGAACAATGTGAAAGTATTGTCATGGAACAATGCTACAGAACAATGTGACTATATCATGGAACAATGCTGAAGAACAATGTGAATGTATTATCATGGAACAATGGTGCAGAACAATGTGCCTGCATATCATAGAATGATGCTGCAGAACAATGTGAATGTATTATCATGGAACAATGCTGCAGAACAATGTGAATGTATTATCATGGAACAATGCTGCAGAACAATGTGAAAGTATTATCATGGAACAATGCTGCAGAACAATGTGACTGTATATCATGGAACAATGCTGCAGAACAATGTGAATGTATTATCATGAAACAATGCTGCAGAACAATGTGAATGTATTATCATGGAACAATGCTGCAGAACAATGTGAATGTATTATCATGGAACAATGCTGCAGAACAATGTGAATGTATTATCATGGAACAATGCTGCAGAACAATGTGAATGTATTATCATGGAACAATGCTGCAGAACAATGTGAATGTATTATCAAAAGGA
>NC_056735.1:14249100-14279100 GCF_019279795.1 Protopterus annectens
GAAACCACTCGGATTGGAGGAGGAATAACAGAAGGGGCCAAAGTAGCAGATGATTCCAAATCCTTCTGGGCTGGACTTGAGAGGATCTTAGCTAGTGCCGGAGTCTGAAGCAACCTCCTCACCACCCACTCCACGTCATCATCCAAAAGGTTCCTGCATGATCAAGAGGATGGTGCCGTAGATTTAGAGTTACCAGCCGCAGACTGCAGAATGGGTGACTGTAGCATGAGGATACTGGCTCCAGGCCTGGAGACCCACTCCGTTCATGAATCCTTATTGGTTCTGACAAAACAGGTGGAACTAACGGATCAGTAGTTTCTCAGGCCTGAAAGCCTTCAGGTCCGAAGTTGAATCCTTCAAAGTGCTACTGTATAGAACAGAAACCTGGACAGTGAATGCAATACAATTGAAGAAGCTAAAGGTGATGGAGATGAAGTGCCTGAGATGGGTAGTAGGATGCACACTGTGGGACAGACAAAGAAATGAGCAGAGTAGGACATGTAGCTCCAGTTGCAGAGATGGTTAAAGAGAACAGATTATGGTGGTTCAACCACTTGAATAGGAAAGCAGAAGGCAATCTGGGGAAGAATGTTTGGGACAGACAGAAGGAAGGAAAGAGGAATCAAGGGTGTCCAGCAAAGAGCTGGATGGACTGTGTGAGAGAAGACCTGTAATAGGCAGGTGTAACTGTTGAAGAGGGTTAAAAATGGCATTGAATCAAGAGAGATGGTGAAAGCTGGCACAACACTCTGACCCCATGTAGAAAAATGGAAAAAGGGGGTTGATAATGATGATGATGAACTCAAAGAAGTAAATTTTAGAAGACAAGTATATTTTACAAATCATTTAGCCATTAGGGCAATTATGAAAGATAATGGAAGAAATGGTAGTAGAAGGGAAAGGCATAAAAAGATTAAGAGGAGAAATGCATAATAGGAAATGAAAGAAGAATGGATAGATTGTATAACAGTAAGACAGTACAGTTGTGTAAAATCTTACCATAACGGTAGATGTCCTTGTCTTCAATGCACATTCTTAACTATATAGGACTCACGGCCACAGAAGCCCAACATCTGGCCAGTCTTTCAAAGACTTCTGAATTTAAAATGTATGCAGAAAATGACCAGATTCTCCCTACGTAATGTAGGGCATAAAGGTGACATTCAGGCCTACCAAAAACAGAACTGATTGCCCCAGGAGGAATATCAGTCCAAGGAGCCCAAGAGGTAACTTGTACATCCAGGAAGGCAAATAACTAGGGAGATGGAGGGAGGGTACAAATACTGCAGCAGTGAAGGCAAGGACATCTACCATTATGATAAGATTTTACGCAACTGTATAATGTCCTTACATTCACTGCTGCAGTATTCTTAACTATATGGGAGAGTGCCAAAGCTCAAGAGTAAACTTGGGAGGAGGAATAGACAGAAGAGTCCCCTAAAAAACATGAAGAACTGAGCTAGCAAAACCAGCCTTAGCTCTAGAGATACCATCCAACTTGTAGTGCTTGGTAAAGGTATGCACAGAAGTCCAGGTGGCTGCTTCAAGAATAGAATTAGTTCCTAAACCTTTGAAAAAGCACCAGAATAAGCCATAGTTCTAGAAGAATGAGCCTTAATGGAAAATAAAATGCTATTGACATTAAAAGTGTAACAAAAGGAAATAGGCTTAGAAATCCAAGAAGAAATAGTTTTCTTGGATAGAGCAAGCTCCAAAGATCTAGAATGAAAAGAAACAAATAACTGATCAGATTTTCTAATAGCCTTGGTCATATCCAAATAAACTGTAAGTTGCCTGTGCATGTCTAAAGTATGCAGCACCCTTTCACTGTCAGTTTGTGGGATTGAAAAAAAAGTAGGCAGATTAATAGACTGATTAAGTGTTAGCTCATTAACCACTTGTGGCATAGAAGAAGGGTTCTCTCTGTCCTCACGAAAAATCAAAAAAGGAGGACAAGCCATAAGCGCCTACAACTCAGACACCCATCTGGCAGAAGTAAGTGCTAACAAAAGAACATACGTCTTCTGGAGAACATAAATGCTTTCAAGTGGCAGAAAATGGACGCAGGTAAACAGACTGATGGAGTAAAAGATCCGTTCAGACTAGTGGCAAAGAAGTTCTGTTTTTGGTAGGGCTGAATGCCACCTTTATGCCCTATGTTACGCAGGGAGCTTATGGTGACATTTGGCATACCTTTTAAATTCAGAAGTCTTTGGAAGACTGGCCAGACGTCGGGCTTCAGTGGCAGGGAATCCCATATAGTTAAGAATACTGCAGCAATAAATGTAAGGACATCCAATGGTAGTTAATATTCAAAAAAAAAATTAAAAAAAGATATTTACAAGTGGAAAATGAATAAAAAAATAAAAAGAAAGAATGTTCAATATTGATAAGCAAACAATATACAATGTTAGATTAAAATCTGACAGAGTATTTTAGCAATATGAAAAAGAGATAATATAGAAAATATGGAGTATTAAAAAGTTAGGTGACATAGAATGGAGAGAGATGTTTGGAAAATGAAATTATAATTGCTGAACTGGAAGCAACTTTAAAGAAGGCAAAGGAAAATGGTGCACTTGAACCTGCTGGAATGGATGGAGTACATATTCTATTCAACACTAAAAGATTTTTTTTCTTGAAAGTCTTGAATGAATGGTTAGATAAAGATATAGAGAAGGAATACATATGCAGAGGAGTGATAACGTTTATATGGACACTATGTAAAAAAAAAATTAGTAAAAGTAGAGACTGATAACTTTAGAAAATACAGCCTATGACATGTTTATGAAAATTATATAAAAATGGTTAATGATAGTTTGTGGGATGTAATAGAGAAAAGATTGTATGATACACCAGGCAAACGTTAAAAATTATTAGCAACCATAAAAGAAATTGTAGAAAGTAGTTTTATGGCAACATCAGGACAGAAAAGTAGTGTCTTGTGACATAGCTAAGGCTTTTGAAAAGTATAAATCATAAACAAACGTATATTTTTGCATAGCACAGAATAGCTAGTAACATATTGTTATGGCTTTGACAGACAATTTACCAGAACACAAATGTATATGTTGTGCTAAACGTATGGATAAGAGGTGAAGTAAATGTATACAAATGAGTAAAATATGGCTGAGCCATTTTCACGTTAGTAATGAAAGCTGCAACAAGTAACTACATGAAATTTATTAGGGGCAAAGTCGAAAATAATGGATGATATAAAAGTGCCATTAGGTGTACCTTATGCAGATGAGGTAGTATGAATAACAAAGAATGATGTGTGGATGAAAGAATTATTAAAAGAGACAGAAATGCAATTAGAATATGGAACTCTTATTAAATAAAGACAAGTGTGAACGTTTTGGGAATCGTGTGAGAGTTTTGGAAATAGGTACAGTCAGGAAGTGTACACTTTTCAATGCAACAAATTTCACATTTGTGAGTAATATTTATGAAGCAGGAAGTGTTTAAAATATTGGAGGGATGTGATAAAATGAGTGAGGAAAATTCCAGAATTATGGAAAGGTATCAGTTGTCATTTAAAAAAATGTATCTGATTAATTCATTTATAGTATGACAATTAGCATATGTCAACCTAAATGTTTTCATCAAGTTTAAAGAAAGGATTAGTAAAAACTGTTTTGGAGTAATATGGGGTTTGCTTTTGGAGTAATATGGGAATCAAGACTGAACCTGATAAAAATAAGTGTAATATATAATACAAAAGAAAAAAATGGTGGTTTGGATCTTTTTAATTCAATTGCATATTTGATAGCTATACAGCTACATTTCATGTTAAAAAAGAGTGAGCCAGATTGATTAATACCTGCACTAAGTGCTCGCTGTGTACACCATTCTGAGTGAATAGACAAGACAAGCATAACTCCCACCCTCTTCCTCCTAATTTTTTTTCATACTGATTTTATTGCAGCTTTAAATGTTTAGGGGGATTCATAATGGTTACCACACTGTGTAGACTATGTTTAATGTAATCTTTCTGAGTGACTAGACAGCACAAAAAAACGTACTTGGGATGTTCTTGAATACAGATCATGTACACTTAGCATATTCTTAGTGTAGACATTCATGAATCTGGCCCACTGTTCAGTGGGAGAAGATGAAAACAAATATAAGAAAGTAGGTTTATTATAATAATAAGATAGAAGAGTACAGAAAATGTTATATTATGGAACATGAGTATACTAAAATACTGAAATAAAGAAAAAATAGCAATATATTCTAATAAACTAATATTATATTGACCCATGGAAAGACTTAACTGTACACCATAAAAGAATTATTATAGATAAGCAAAAGAGATTTTAAATACCCTACAGGCCTGGAAAGAGTGTCTGAACTGCACAGTGAGTTATTAAACATGTTTAATAAACATGGATGTGAATTTTTGCAATTACTTATAAGAAAATGCACTCATCTTTTTTCAGCTGTTGGTCCCTAAAACTATAAAAAAAATTGTTTTAAAATCAGAAATCCTATCCTTCAGCAAACCATGTAAAATCTAATTTGCAGATACTAGCTTAGACAGCTGTAGACTTATGTCGGTTTCAACTAATATAATGCTTTTGAGATATAGTCGGAAAAATTCTTCTCAGCTCAGCACAAAAAATATGTTTGACTACACTTTTGCAGACAATTCAGAACACACAAGCAGTGCAGACTCTGTTGGTAAATATACCTTTACAACTAGCTGACTCTAGTGCGAAGTAAAAACAATGAGCATGTGTGCTGTCATGTATGCAATCCATGACAGTGCCTCTCCGCTACTTATTAACTAACATTATGCAATAGCAGACGCATGCAGCCTTCCATGGACATTGTTATTTAAGCCAAAGTGGAACAACTATATCATTTAACACCCTCCAAGTTTTTTTCCACCAGAAATAATTTTCCTGTCCTTCTAATGCTGTGGTATAAATCAGTCCATGAAAACACTGACAAAATGCATGCAGCTATGCACACAGATACAGACTACTGCATATAGCTAATTTAATATGATTTTGTATTAGCTGTACTGTTACAAGAAACATTATCTTGTAAAAATATGAAATGCATCCTGCAATGTTTTGCCTTCCCAATGATGATTGTTTTCACTCTCTGAGTCATG
The DNA here is from genome assembly GCF_019279795.1 of Protopterus annectens. Classification (NCBI taxonomy): domain Eukaryota; kingdom Metazoa; phylum Chordata; order Ceratodontiformes; family Protopteridae; genus Protopterus; species Protopterus annectens. The sequence goes on from NC_056735.1 coordinate 14,254,223, forward strand.
CAATACCTTTTTTGAAGTTATTGCCATGGTGCAGAAACTAATAGCGGAATGAGATTGGCTAAATTCTCTGCATCCTTAGTAGCTCGCTTTACCTTAGGAGCTTGACTTGATTGGCTCATATACCAAAATGCCGATTGGCTGTAATTGTGTTATACAAGTCAATCAAAAATGGCAAACCAAAGCCAGCACTGTTCAATGTGGAACAGCGGAACCGTGGGCTAAGTCGATGTTAAATGCAGAGCATTCCTCACAATCCAGAGGACTTGGTAGCTCAGGCTACATGTTAAGCCAAAGGTAGTACTTTACAAGCAATGATCCTGACCCTCTGCATACCAAAACCTGAAACCCTCCAGTCTTGGCTGCATCCTGATATCATGTCTGTGAAAGTGATAATGAGGAATGGTGATAACATATGTTACTGGTGAAGTCTGGGGCTTGCCTTCATTGTATGGAGTTGAGTGAAGTAGTGCCCATGGCTGTGGTCTGTCTGGATGTCAGTACAACCCTGGATGCAGTACCACACCAATAAATATTTAGCATGTTAAAAGGGCCAGGAAGATGGTAGATGTTTATGAACTGGGTGTGGGAATGGCTGTGAGGAAGAACTCAGAAGGTGGTGGTTAGAAGAAGGCTGTCAGAAGTAAGGGAAGTGATCTGTGGAATGCTACAAGTATCTGTGTGAGTAATTAGATAGAAGAGTACAGAAAAAAATGATATGGGGAAATAATTGTATTAAAAATACAGAAAAACGGGGGAAAAAGAAAGAAAGGAAAGAAACAAAGAGAGAAAGAAAACATTTGTAGATAACACAACAATTTAGTTCATATTTATAGAATGGGGAAAAGCCTAAAAGGGAGCTGGTAGTCCTCCATAGGTGGGCAGAGTAGTGGTAACAAAAACACAATGCAGATAATTGCAAAATTCTACACTTTGCAGACAATCCAAATGCTACATACAAGTTACAAGATGCTATACTAGGAGAGAAGGTGGCTAAAAAGGACCTACAAATTATCATTAAACAAGCTCTGGACAACCAGGCACAATTGCAGAAGGTAGCAGGAGCAGCCAACAAAAGGATAGGCCATATTTTGTAGGAGACAGACTGCAGGGATATGGAGGTTAGAAATCTGGAATACTGTCTGCACTTCTGAGGACTATGCAAATAGAAAGCTGTGGAATATTTGGAAAGGATCCAGAAAGGGACATATGGTTTATAAGTGGATGGAGGGAATGGAATATGGAATGCATCTACAACTGAAGAACTTGCATTCATTAGATTCCAGAAAGGGGCAGGGAATATGATATGCCTACACCAGGTGCTACAAGGAAAACTTGAATAGGTGAAAAAGAATCACAAGGAGAGAGGAGAGGGGAAGGGCCATCAGATGGAAATGGACAGAAGTCCAGTTAACCTGGAGATCAGAAATTATTGCTTCACCCTGATGGTTGTGAACCCTTGAAACAAAATACCTAAGAGGCTGAAATGCTGTAAAATCACAGGGTTCTACAAGTGGATATTGCAAAGCAGAAAGGGACTGTGCAACTCAAGGTACAAAGATTTGGCACCTACATATTAGATGCACAAAGAAGGGCAGACTACACAGACAAATCTTCTGTTTCTGCAACCACATTGTGTCACATAAGAGGTAATGTAATGGCTATGATTTAATGAATGTGGACACAGCTCTCACTGTCTTTATACGATGACCTAATAGCACACAGCCATGTTCCTGTACCCCCTATCACCTTAAGCCTCTTCTCACAGCAAGTTATGGCACATCATTGTAAGCCTTCTCCAAGTTCACAAAACAAATGTAGCAAAACTGGCAAACTCTTAAAAACCGTACTACAGCTAAGCAAGGCTAAAGAGCTAGTCTACTGTTCCACAACATGCACTACATACGCATTGTAAATCCTAAATCTGGGCGTCATTTGTTGACCATAGTCTCCTTTCCAGGATTCTGATGTAGGCTCCTCCGGAGTGTGACCATCTTGTAATTCAACAAAGCCCTGATCTCTTTTCTAAATGATGCCAGACCAGTTATTTATTTATTTAGTAACTGATTCAGTGGTTTGATCACAAAACTTAACTATGTAGGTGTTTTACCACAAAATAAACATGTTCAGACATAGCTTAGCTCACAAGGACAGTAGAAAAAGTGATATAAAATAAAAGTACATATAATACTCTGTAAACACTTATACTGTAACTTCCTGGGAAATAATTGTCCAGCTTTTAACAGAATACATTTTGTTAGACCCATTGCTTTCTTAACATTTTAGTACATGGAACACCCTTACTGCTCTGAAAAAAACACAGTATCCTTCTAGTATATGCACTTCATCGATTGTGGTCTGAAATCAGGAAAATACCCGTATAGCAAAATTCATAGATATAAACCTTGTTATTAGTGAGGCTTGCTCTACCATACATAGGGCCGCCAACAAAGAACTGCACTAGAAACAAACTGACAGCTTCAGAAGCCATCAGCAGACCTCTGGATGCATGCTGAAAATATGCATTTCAACTCTGACAACCATATGAGTACCAGCGCTAGATATGTCACAACATTTACAGCTGTTAGTTTGACTCTAAAGGCTTTTTTTAATTGGTAATAGTAATACACTGGAGTAGCCAAAACTCCCCAAGTGTTACAAGGAATTGTGATGTCTGACCATAACTGCGTTAACGTGTTCTCCATATGGATTCAAGAAATTCACATCCAAGCTTCAGTCTTAACATAACTTTCTTGAATCTTTTCATAAACAAAGGAGCTGGTTACAATTACAAATCTCTGTTTTATAACAAGTTTCACAAATGACTACCTTACTGGTTAATCTGGAGAGTGGGGCAGAGGATTAAGGCTATTAACTATTAATGAACTACTTCTTGTTATACAGGGTTTGAATCCTTCAGCCTTCATTTGCCTACTGTGTGACCTCGAGCAAGGCATTTACCCTGACAGTGCTTTGGTGCAATTGGGAATCTGGGTTAGGCTCATTAACGATCTCCCAGACTGTGTGCCTAGCAGGTACCTATAACAAGACTGAACACTAGTCTTGCGCTCACAAAAATGACCATAAAACTTGAATACGTACTTCTTATGTTTACTTCCACAGCATTTGAAATGTAATTTAGAATGAACTAAGTGTCAGGATAAGTAGAGGAATTGTGTGGCAGGTAATGTCAAGCTCAGGTCCAGTCTATATTCCGGTCATGCTGCACCACAGTCATCTTCATATTGGAAGTACAGAGCCACTAACAACTACTCCAAGAACTTCTACCAACACCGTAGTCTGTATGGTGGTGAGGTTCCGGGGTCCACATTTAACAAGTCCGAGGTAAAGGTACACTTTTTTAACTGTAATTATTTTAACTCAATGTATTGTGCTTATATACAATAAATGAAAAGAAAATGGTGACAGGTTTACAGACAGTGCAGTTTAGAAAGGGGAAGAGTTGAGCTAGGGCACATGCCTTGACAGTGAAGTAGTATGTCCCATTAATAGTCCCATACCCCAGCAAAATTCAAAGACTTTAAGTGTTAAAAAAAGACAGAGCCAGTGTGCCCATAAATTAAAAAAATAAATAAATAAATAAATAAATAACAACCCTTCTGTTCTACACGATCATAGAAACATAATAATGGTACATATCCTATGCAGGACCGAGAAGAGGGGGGTGCAGCCGGTACATCGCTCCAGGGCCTATGAAGCTCAAGGGGGCCCGATGAAGCCCAAGAAACATCATGAAAACTGAAACGTGTTGTCTCAAAAGGAGACGTCCTTACAAACTAAGACAAAGAACAGCGTGTGAACTTTCGCGTACAAGATCGCGAAGCATTGAGTGAGCGTGAAGCAATAGAAGACCGTGACAATGATAAAATACTTTTGAGTGACATAATACAGGATTCAATTAACAAAAACTTGTGAAAGTGACTATCAACGAGTGTTCTCACGTGTTCATTCCTAGCTTCAAACATCAGACTTCTTGCTTGGATTACTCCTCCTTGCTTTCCCACTGAATCCCAGGAGGAAGAAGAAAACGGGACACGAGCCACGTTGATTCATCATGGACTGCAAGGAAGACTTTACAGAAAAGCGAAGGAAGAAATAATTCCACAGGTAAAGTTCCCTGTAAATGCTGTCATTTTAGCATACAGGACCCACTTACATTGCGTGCCTTTTTGTCTACGTTATCGAGAGATTCGAGACTATAAATGACTTGATGGTTAGCGGAAATCAATAGCAATAAATAGAAATAAATAGAACCACTAACAAAAATCTCTATAGCAATACGACAAATTTCTGTGTTCTATATTTCATTTCAGGTACCGGCCTTAAACATGTCATCTCAAAAATCTGGAGCTCAAAAACGTTAAGAAAAACAAAAACATGATGAGATTAAGAAAAAAAGGACTGCAAACATTCTTTCAAGTTGGTGTTAAATGGAAAACAAGAGAAACTGACAAAAATGAAACTTTAGATTTAGAACAAGGTGAGCCAAATGCAGAACTGAAACAAAGGACAGAATCTCATGAAGCCAGTTTGGATTTTCAAAAAAACATCAGATCTAGTAAATCCTAATGTGATTCTTGCACAAAAGGTGGATGACATGAATGTGGATTTGGAGGATGGAGGATATGAGAGAAAAGGAGATTTGAAGGAACAAGTGAATGTTAGTGATGAAAAGAGAAGTGAGTCAACGAGTATGTCAATGTCTGCAGAATATGGTCATGGTGAAGAAAAGAGTAACATTGGAATTGACATTGGACTTCATGTAACAGAGGTTCCCTCTCAGATGAATATAGAAAACTGTGTTATGAAAGGTCATATTGGCAATCCTAAAACATTTCCCAAAGATATGAATAACCAAGTTTTTCCAGAAAGCATACTAACATTTTGAAATTTGAATGGTGAGAAACATGTCCGAGATTGGCTTGTCTGGAGTGATGTTAAACAAGCATTATATCATTTTCCCTGCCAATTATTTTGGAACAATCTGTGTTGCAACATTAGCTCCACATCCAAGTCTATGCTTGCATCATCAGAAGGATGGTCAGCTGCTGGAAAGTGGCAAAAATGATGTAGTCGCATCCCAGAACATGAGAGAAGCAATGCTACCTGGCTTGGCGAGAATTAGAAAGACGCATGTCTTCTGATAAGGGTATTGAAAGTCTCTTAGAGGCATCAGTTGCAACAGAATCTGTCAAGTGGTACAACATTATGAAACGAATCATTGATGTTATACTATTCCTTGGACAACATGGGCTTGCTTTGCGTGGTAGTTATCAGCACACTGGTGACAAGGACAATGGAAATTTTTGGGGGCTAATAGAGTTGTTGTCTCATTGGGATCCAATTCTAAAAGGACATGCATTGCAAGTTAGTCACAAGAAAAGGGGGAATGACTTCAAGTGCATTATCTCTCTGCTGATTCTCAAAACGAGTTAATTGCTAAATGTTCTGAACTTGTGAAACACATTTTGCAGGATAGAAAGACTGCAAAGTACTTTACAGTGATAGTTGATTCCACACCGGATGCATCTTACGTTGAGCAGACAACATTCCTGCTACGTTATGTAATTCAAAATGAATCCCAGTTTGAAATTGTAGAAAGATTTCTGAAATTTGTTGACTGCAGTGACAAACCCAGATCTGACATAGCACAGATGATTGTAGATACATTGAATGAACATGCATTGAACGAACATGATATTCCACTCTCTGATTGCCGAGCACAGGGTTATGACAATGCAGCTAACATGTCAGGAAAATATAAAGATGCACAAGTAAGAATACCTGAGCAATGTCCAACTGCTATATTTTCTCCATGTGGATGCCACACACTCAATTTGTGTGGAAATGATGCTGCAGAATGTATTCCTGAAACCATAACATACTTTGGAACTATACAAACTGTTTATAACTTGTTTAGCTCTAGTCCACATCAATGGAAAATTTTGCAGAATCTTATTGGCTGTTCTCTTCATGGCATATCTAGCACACGGTGGTCAGACCATGTTGAAAGTGTGAAGCCCTTTGTAGCCCGTCTGCCTGGCATGAAATTAGCATTAGAAGACCTCTTGAAGCTGAGCCTAACTGCCAAAACAAGAAGAGAGATTAATGGAGCTTTGTCTTATGTGACATCATTCATTTGTGTGATAATGTCTGTTGTATGAAACAAAATATTAGTTCCAGTTGATATCTGTAACAAAGTTATCCAATCCAGAAATGCAGAACTGGATGTTGAAGTGTCCAACATAAAAACCTTGATTTCAGAACCGAAAGATCTCCGCAACAGCTGGAAAAGTATGTGGAGTGAAGCTAAGCATGTTGCTTCCAATTTACACATAGAAATTTAACTATCTGGAAGTCATGGTGATGCAAAAAGCAAAAGGAGGTTCCATGGTGAAGATGCCAAATTGTCACAACAACATGAAACGGATGACTCCCCTGAAGAAGCGTATTTCAGAAAGTCTGTTTTCTATGTAATGTTGGATAATGTTACTGGTGTACTCAGTTCATTTCAATGCTGCAGTGAACATTTCTGAGAAGTTCAGCTTCCTCTGGAAGTACCTAACAATTCCTGTAGATGGCAAATCAGTATCCTGCTGATATCAGTGAAGATCTTGTAATGGAGATGAGTCATCTGCCATCTGTTCATCGATCAAATTTTGGAGAGAACCAGCTGAGCCCATTGGAGCTGCTGAATTGCTTGAAAAAGTACAAACTGGAAGGACTCTTTCAAAATATATGCGTCGGTCTGCATATTCTGTTGACAATTCCTGCCACTGCCACCTATGCAGAACGCTCATTCAGCAAGCTAAAGCTGGTAAAAAATTTTCTAAGATCCACTATGTCACAAGCGCGACTAGTAGATTTGGCAAGACACAGTATTGAGTCTGATCTAGCAAAACAGATTAATTTTGATTATGTAATTCAGAGTTTGACTAGGAAAAAGGCCAGGAAAGCACCTTTGTTCGACAGACAATAAATGATATTATAAACGTCTTTTACTATTATAAATATATTACTTTATTATTACATTTATACCTATACATACTTATCTAAATGTATCAATGTAATCTACGATTGTTGAAATAAATAATAATATACACACTTACATGTGTGTGTAGAATTTTGTATAACATTTTTTATAACATGTTAGGCTGAAACCGGTCTGGATTATTGAATTGTTCGATATGTATTAAAACACTTAAGTTTTACCTTAGTGTTGCTGTAGTTTTGTTGCTGATATATACTGAGTTTTGTGCTGGTATTTTTTCAGTTACTCATATTAGTTCAATGCAACAAATCTTAAAGGGGCACTATGCCGTTCCTTTTAGCTTGAGCAGTTTGTTTACATTTTAGCACTGTTTAAGTCACATGATCACCCAGAGGTAAGGTTTTAAAACTGCCTTCTTACCATACTGCAGGTCAGATTACACAAACTCTCAGCAGGGGGGTGTCTTTCTTAGAGGAAGTGTGAAAAGGTTACATTTCAAGTATGTCCTTTTCTGTTTACCTTCCCCCATCTATGGCAATAAGGTTAGCTGGAATCACTGCATTTCACTCAGCTAGATAACCTGTCTTGTCACACTCATAACTGTTGCCTCTTTAGCACTGAATTGCTATATACTTTACTATGTACTTGTTTTGATAAACTAGGTCTATCTAATAATTATTCAGGCCTAGGCAGTAGTATTTCTGTTTCATGTTTGTTACTACAAATCTTTTTTCATGCACTGGCAATTATTTGACTCGTGGCTTGCTGTTGGTGTGGCCTGCATTCAACTAGCTGCACTTTTATAATCAAACACATTTTTCCTCTTTTTACAGCACAATATTGCTTTGGCCGTTTATGCTTGCAATAAAAACTGTCCAGTACCTATTCCCTGTTTATCACCCAACAATGACAGGCATCTTTGAAATGCAGTCTAAGCACTGTTGTAAATTTTTTTTTCTTCATTAGCTCTTGCTGTATGTTATCCTTCAGACATCATAGCATCACTATTTCCAGTATACAAATTGCATTACCATGGGTTTCTTTTTTCACTTTGTTTCTCCCACTTATTGTGATTCAATGCTTTGAGCTTGTACACCTTTGTTGAAGGTTTGACTAAAGTGCAGCCAGTTAGTTTACACTCTTCAGCATTTCACAGCTGAGACAAATGCAGTATATGCTTTTTCTCATATACTTTTTATTACCACTACTAGCATACTACCACGATGCATTTTTTATAACACATTAAAAATTTCATGCTTAGACCACAGTCTCATGCCCTTGGTCATCCTATACCTTGACTGATTATAGTCACTTTTTCTCTATGCATATGCATGTATATGTATGTATGTATGTAACAATTTGTCTTTGCTTTCTTGTGGTTATAATAAAATTGCCTCTACCTGTTTTACTGACAGGTTTGAAATTCAAGCATTCATGAATATCTGTACCTTCTTTATATATTCTGCACATCTCGTAATGCATATCTTTTTATTTATATGCAGTGCACATTCCTGCTTACAAGTGCACTGAAAGGTTACTAGTCTACTGTAATTCTGTTGGTTTTCTCTAAGGGGCCCCTGCTGTGTCTCAGATTGTGTGCTCATCAGTCTACTTTGCCAGTTGCTGATACAGTGATATTTCCCACAAGTATTCATGTGTGTGTCTCAATATGTGCTTTATGTCTAACTCACTCTGTTTATATATATATATATATATATATATATATATATATATATATATATATATATATATCTATATTTACAAGCCTAGCCCATCGGATTACCCTGGCATTGTGTCACACAACCTGAGTTCCCAGTGCCTCTGTCAAGTAGAGCCACTGTAGTAATCCCCGGTATGAATTTTCTATTTCACATCCACTCGTCAAGATTTCTCTTGAAGAGGGCCAGTGAGGTGCTTTGTTTAACATGTATGGGAAGTCTATTACAGTGCATGGGCAGTCTCTGGGTTATGAACCTGTCCCTCCAACATGTTCTGTTGATTGTGGTTATGAGGTTGAGTTCTCTGGAGCTTATGGTGCGGAAGGATTAGCATTTCTTTAGATGTAACATTTCTAACAGAGCCTGCTGGGTTAGACATGGCTTTGTAAATCAAGCAGAGATTGCCTGTAAGTAGGCAATATGAGACAGAGAATAGTTTGGAGTTTTTTGAGTCTGGCCAATATAGGACAAGTATTTAAGGGCTAGGATCCTCTTTGTGAGTTACTTTTTCAGTGTCTCCAGTTGTTGCAGGTATCTAGTGAGGTACATGCCAAATGGGGCATTGTACTTAATGACTGGCCTAATGAGGGAAGATTAGAGGGAAACAATCACCTCCTTCTTCCTGGATGCAAAACCCTTAGTAATGAGATGTGCCACATAGAAGTACCTTCTTGACCACAGTGGCAATGTGGTGGTCCAAAGAGAGGTTTTGTATACTGACAACCCTCTCCTCTTTCCTCCCAATACTCAGACTTGCAAGTGAATAGAGTTGTCACCATTTCAAATGGCCAAAGTTGGACATTATCGGGACAAACATCATAATTTACAGGCTGACACATACCCACGGTCAGTACAAAGTATATAACTTAACTTTTTTGCCTAAATAATAGCTTATTCTTGTAGCATTTTAGTTGCTTATTCTGTTTCTTATAACATTTGGGTATTTTAGGTACAGAATAACTGTTTTATGCAACTATTACAAAAAATATAGGACACAATTATGTCCTACAATCACAGAACATTTGCCATTTTTAAGATTTTTTTCAGGACACAGCTGCCCAAAGAGGGACTGTCCATCGCAAAGTGGACCAGGTGGTAACCCTACAAGTGAATCATTTATATATCCAAATTGGAAGCCACGCACTCTCCATGCAAGATCAGAATAGCTGGTCACCAGGGGAAGGTCGACACTTGCACCACACCACACCACATGGAACACATAGCCCTCCAGAACACACACCAGCACTGCCTTCAGAAACAAACACAAACCACACATCCATCTTCGCGGAGGCTCTCAATAAAAATCTATCCAAACAGCAGAGACCTCCAAGGCAGAAACACACTTGATCACCACAACACAACACTAATCATGGATACATAACTATCCTAAACAGTCTGCCAGTCAACCAAAGCCCCTAAGGCAAAACAGCATGCCCAACACACTATTTGTAGGTTACTCAATAGTGAGCCATGTTCATAACATTGAATTTCATAACACTGAGACCAGAACAGTGATAATTCAAAACATCCAAAACACAGAACATTGAAATCTCTGAACATTGAAAGTCCACTTCATAACACTGAAAACTACATTTCACAAATTAATAACATCCTGGACACCTACAACACCACCTAACAAACACACTTTCTACTAAGTTTCTGCATGGGGGCAAGGCCCCCTGAACCCCCCCATGTGAGGGGCTCTGCCCCCGCACCCCCTGTAAATTAAATATAATTAATATTAATATATATATTTATATATATATGTGTGCCTGTGTGTGGATTTATATATACACACACATACACACACACACACACACACACACACACACACACACACACACACACACACACACACACACACACACCAGTTTCTGAATTTGTACATGTCTCTCTTTATGTATACAGACATGCACATGCCTATCTGTGGGGTATATTGCTGGATATATTCACATATACATACATACAGTCATACAACCGGCATACAGGAGGTATTTTCACTAATGTGACAGTATAGCTGCTTCTAATAACATTGGTGTCACTGTCATTTTATTGCTAATTTTACAAATACAATTTTTTTTTTAATTTGTCATATGACACTGGAAAAGAGTCTTAAAAGTGTGAATCATACTACATTAACTACATACCCATACATAAAGAATGCTACAGTCTATGCTCTCTGCCCCACAAGCCAGTATATTGTGCACTGCAAAGGTTGTTGACATAATCACTACACCTCAAACACCACCCACAACTGCGCTACACAGGCGCATATAGGTTCTCAACAAAAACAAACACAAACAAAGGACATCTCAGAGGCAAAAACACCAGAGAAAGTACAGTTGTGTACACTTACTATAAATGTAGATGTTCGAGTATATTCACTGTTGCAGTCATAACATTTGAATTTTTTGCTTGCATTAGCCCTCAGTCGGCCTCATAAGCAAAGTGTTGGGTCCTGCGTCGGTTGGTGTCTCTTCTTGTGTGACGTCAGGTCGTCATGGGTATAAAACATGCAGCCAACGCCTTTGTATCAGTTTTTCTTGCCCCACATGTCAGGTGCCCCCTAATGGGAAGCATTTAAATAGATATATATATATATATATATATATATATATATATATATATATATAGATAGATATATATATATATATATATATATATATATATATATATATATATATATAGATATAGATATATATATATATATATATATATATATATATATATATATATATATATACACATATACACAATATACAAGGCTATACCTCCAACAAAAAAGCAAATACACCAAAACGTTTTTAAGCATAGTAAAGGAGAGTAGAGGTATAGCCAAAAGAAGTCAAGGTGCTGGAGGGAGGGTAACCAGGACTGCAACAGTGAATACACTCGAACATCTACATTTATCGTAAGTGTACACAACTGTACTATGTTCTTCGTGTTTCACTGTTGCAGTCATCACCTTTGGGTTGAATCCAAAAGCTAAGGATGAGAGTAGGAATTTAGATAGTATTAGGACCGGCTATAAGGCCCTGCAAGACTGCAGTGGCAAAGCCAGCTCTGAATTTAGAGAAATTGGCAAATAGTAATGCCTGTTGAAATTATGTACAGAAATCCAGGTAGCAGCTTCTAGGTTACCCTGCTAGGGATGCCTCTGATAAAGGCTGTAGAGGTAGATGCAGCCCTGCTTGAGTGGGGTCTGATCCCCTGTGGGATAGGTTTTCCATGGTGCTTATAGCATAAATGAATAGAATGGCCTATCCAATTACAAATGCTTTGCTTTGTAATAGCCTTCCCTCTGTCCCTGCAGCAAATGCCACTGTCAGTTGTTCAGATTTCCTTAGAGGTTTAGTCCTGTGCAAGTAGAATCTTAGTTGTCTGTGCACATCTAAGGAGTACAGTATCCGTTCCCCTTTGTTCTGTGAATTAGGAAAGAATGTTGGATTGCCTCCAAATACTAATTCCTCTTTGCATTATATAGCATGGTGCTTCTTGACCAGGGTTGACTTTATCTCTATCCTTGTTTAGTCTTTGGTGGCTATGCTTCTCACTGGTCCTTTGAACTTATTGCCTAGTTTACACCTATGAATTTAATCAATCTAATATATAATTACCAAGTCTCTTACAAATGTGCATGCTGCATTTAGGATTCATATGCCGACAAAAACAAGAGTTTATTTTTGACAGCTTTGCTACGATCCATCTCATTATATGCTCGTAACTATATACTACTGACCACAGAAATTTGCTTACTATCATTGGTGTGGTACAGTCATCTCGGAACTGCACATGCTCTCCATGTCAACAATTACTGTGTAGTTTCAATTTACACACTGTGCTACTATGCATTGTATGTCCCCTAAGCATGGCCAGCCTTAGGCATAGGCAAACTAGGCGATCGCCTAGGGCGCTGTACAAGAAGGCCTTGTAAAGGGCGCAATTTGTGTTTATTTATTTTAATTAATTTACTATTCTTATTATGCAAATGCATAATAAGAAAGTAAATTAATTAAAATAAATAGGGCGCCGGAATCATAGGGAGAGGAGGGGCAGAGAGCGCCCCTCCCACTTATATACTTTGCAGGTTGGCCAGGACTTAAGAACAAAAAAAAATCTTCACTCCACAGTAGTGGAATCGGTAGTGGAGTCTTCTCCTTTAAGAAGGGACATACGTGCGTCACGTGACTCACGTCCACGCACACCAACATGGCTGCAAACACGTTCTACAGTTGCAACAGCAATAAACAAGCAGAAGGGTTAACACCATGTGTATGCGTATGGGCTATTCAGATTAAAGAGAAGGTAAGTGCATGAGTGTGTCTGTGTAGTTTACACTGGGCTTCTGTGTGCGAGAGAAAGTGTGTGTGTGTGTGTGTGTATTTCTGAGTTTGTATGTTTGGAAATAGCAGCTATTAATAAGGTTAAAAAAAAAACACCAACAGCAAAGAAAATTAGAAAACATAATTTCATCAGCACATCACCAGCAATTCTTTATTCAAAACAGCGATCTGGTACCTCGACAATTCACCTTCATGGATCCAGATCGCTGTTTTGAATAAAGAATTGCTGGTGATGCTGAAATTAATAAGGTTTGTCTAAAAGGATAGTCCCTTATGATCAGGTTGTATAAACTTTCAAAATGTGGCAGGGACTATAGACTCAGGGAACCCCACTACCTCAGAAGTCCTTCTGGGAAAAATGGATATGTAATTTTTGCCTCAAAAAGTTACTTATATATCTTAAACAGGCCCCCGGATTCATGAAGCTCGGAGCAAGGCTGGTGTAAGGCCTGCGCCGGCCGTGTGGTGTATAAATGGTGTAGTAGCGCCATATGCATATTAATGAAGGTGTGCCGCTACCACATCCACGTGCATAGGACATGTGCGCGAGTGCATGGGGCGTTACTAAGCTGCGCCCGGAGGCGTGTCAATGTCAGCTGGCGATGAGCAACCTAAACTGCTGAATATTATAGCCTGCCTGCAATAGTAATCGCACCTATCAGTGTCCATGGATAATGAAATGTATGCAAAGCATGCAAGACAGTTCCCGGCCATACAAAATGGAGAACCAAACAGAAATGCACGCAACACAATATGAGTTTCCGTCCATGGAACAAATGATATTTAAAATTGTGTGTCCGTAATGTACTGCACTGTCAGTAGTTATACCCAGTGGAAGTGAAGCGCATCATGTCAGTGAGCCACCAATACACACGTCTAGCCCCATGGGCATGGTCACCAGCAGTCCCACAGTGGTAGTGATAGTACACAGCTGGGCAGATGTGGCTATATAACAACCGTAAAAAACCTGACAGTCCAAATTGTATACCAAACACACACAAACATATGTATATTAAAATGTGCTATACACATGAACAGGAACGTAACCGTCACATACACATAGGATGCCATATGCGGAACCGGGATATCCAAAAGCAGAACCCATGCATGCAAATGCAATACGCAACAACCCCTGTATAGCACATAACCTGCACCCATGTCCGAATGTCCACCAAATCCAGCTACCAGCCTTGCTCAGCTGTACACCTACACATAGCAAGTATTCCCCATATGTAGTAGGAAGTATCGTCCTATGCAGTGTCAGGATTGCAAATATGTATCCCACGTTTGTAAACATCCCATCACAGGTACATAAATCCAAATGCCCGCGCATTAATGTTTCGGCAAAATGTGTGTACATCCCGTGTGGGATAAGTAACCTATTGAAACCTCAGAGTTGTTTACACGCCACGGTGTCCATTACTGTACACATCTGGACAAAACATGTATGTGTAGTCACGGTACTGTTCAGTTTCTACACAGAAATGCAAAACATACTACGCAGGATGGAACAGCTGTCCACCATGTAGGTCACCCCACTAGGGTTGCCACCTGTTCAGATGGCCAAGGTGGGACATCCCTTGTAGAAATGTGAGAATTTGCAGGATAAAACATACCTCGCCAGTGCAAAGGACAGAATTACACTTGTATGCCAAGATAAAAGCTTATTCCATAGCATTTGAATAGCTTATGCTATCCCAAATAATAGTTATGTGTTCCAGATACAAAATACCTGTATCATGCAACTAGTAAAGAAAATAGAAAATATATTATTTTCTTAAAATCACAGGACATTTGCCATGTCTTAGGTGTCGTCGCAGGAAACAACTGTCCAAAGTGGGACCTCCCCTCGCAAAGAGGAACAAGTGGTAACCCTACTCCCCACTGAATTATCAACAGTATATATTCAACTCAATCACATACCGACACCACCTCTCAACCTATTACAGCAACAAAATCTGGACAAAGCCTAAAAGGATGTGTGGACAAATAGGGACAGATGTAATTACTGCTCTCACAAACTTCGAAAACAGCAAAGAAAATTAGAAAACATAATTTCATCAGCACATCACCAGCAATTCTTTATTCAAAACAGCGATCTGGTACCTCGACAATTCACCTTCATGGATCCAGATCGCTGTTTTGAATAAAGAATTGCTGGTGATGTGCTGGTGAAATTAATAAGGTTTGTCTAAAAGGATAGTCCCTTATGATCAGGTTGTATAAACTTTCAAAATGTGGCAGGGACTATAGACTCAGGGAACCCCACTACCTCAGAAGTCCTTCTGGGAAAAATGGATATATAATTTTTGCCTCAAAAAGTTACTTAAATATCTTAAACAGGCCCCCGGATTCATGAAGCTCGGAGCAAGGCTGGTGTAAGGCCTGCGTCGGCCGTGTGGCGTATAAATGGTGTAGTAGCGCCATATGCATATTAATGAAGGTGTGCCGCTACCACATCCACGTGCATAGGACATGTGCGTGAGTGCATGGGGCGTTACTAAGCTGCGCCCGGAGGCGTGTCAATGTCGGCTGGCGATGAGCAACCTAAACTGCTGAATATTATAGCCTAAAAGGATGTGTGGACAAATAGGGACAGATGTAATTACTGCTCTCACAAACTTCGAAAGTTCACAGAATAATAGTATGTACATAAGCATGAAATGTTGTGAAGGATGTGGGGTAGTCCCCAGTATTACAGATGTCCGTACATTTATACTGTAACAAACCGTCACATATGTTGACTGTACTACTGCATACCTGTAGTTAATTCATAGTTAAGTCATGTGCAAAATAATATCCCTCGTAATAATGAATACAGGAAATAGTCAAATGTGAATGGGAACACCAATCACCGTGGAATATGTATTGTAACCACCCCCACCCATATTATGTATTGCCAACATCATAAGCTGCTGACCCAAACACCAACAGTTAATCATGTTAGCTGATGTTGTTAGTAAGCTGTTAACATGTGTTCCACATTTTGCCCATTTGTTCTGAATTGTGGGGATAGAAGGCTGAGATTTATGATGGTTTGTACATAATGAAAGGCATTTGAGTTACAGACTTCATATTCTTCACTAAATGCTGATTCTGAGCCTGTTATTATAGCAGCTTTTTAACAATATATGAGAAATATTTAAAATCTGTTCCTGATTTTAGACCTTTGACTTCCATTATTTTTTGGCTTTGTCCCTGATTTTTAAGTAAGTTAAGAGGTTCAGAGCTGTGGGGGGTTCCCTGCAGCAGCACCTTCAGCCCTAAAGCATGGCCTTGAAATTTATTGTTGTGAGTATTTTTTTACTACTTTTGGTAATCACGGCTGATAGCAAATGTGGCTGTCTGTATAGGAATGATGAGGCAGCACAACTCACAGCTGTACCCCGTTACAGGGAGTGTTCCTCCATTCCTGAGTCTGGGTATTAAAGCTTCCGTGTTCCATGGTTACTCACATTGAAAGGATCTGTCCTATATTCACTGTTATGATTTATTTAACAAACAGCCATGGTAAAAAAATATTAAATCACATTAGTTCATCAAAAGACCTTTTTGTAGCTATGAGAAAATGGTTGACTTATTTACCATGCTGTGAATTTCTTAAATTAAGTTATTAGTAAACATTCCATATTTTGTATTTTGTTCCATATTGTCAGAGGTAAAAGTTGTAAAAGCACAAAAACAGCAGAAAATAACCGCAAATAGTAATCAATGAAAGAAAAAGTGGTACGGGCACACCAGAAAACAGCTCACAGTTAATTTATTGCAGTAAAATTCCACACGCTTTCCCAGTGCTCTTTCAGATTCCCCCAACATTTCACAAGGGCATTGGTGATTCAATATAGCCATGCTTCACAGGAAATTAAGGACTTGATTAAGAATAATTGGAAAATGTTAAAATTTAATCAAGGCATTGTGCAAAAAATAGGTTTGAGTCCTAAATTTGTTTTTAAGATGGGTACTAATTTAAAAAAAGTTTTTGAGAGAAACAGGAATGAGATAAAACACCAGGGTGACTTTGGAACTATAAAATGTGGGAGATGTGGGTACTGCAAATACAATATTGGTAAGGAACAAATAATGTTGGACAATAATGTGGAGTGTTATACATTTTAGAAGGGGCAACTGTATGACTGAGGGTATAGTTTATTTGGCCTTATGTAAAGACTGTCCTAGTTTTTATGTGGGGAAATCTGAAAGAGCACTGGGAAAGTGTATTTACGAACACATAATATTAAAAGGAAGAGTCTGAACAATGCTCTTTACAGGCACCTCTGTACACAGTCTAATCACACTGGATTTCTTTTTGGAATTTTGGAACAGGTCAGTGTGGATCCTAGGGGAGGTGACTGGGAGAATTGGCTCAGTTGTAGGGAAACCTACGGCCAGGTGAAGATTAATGCAACTAACCCCCCAGGTCTGAATGACCATATTTCTATTAAGCCATATTTAATAAAGAAGGCTAGAAAATTTTAATATTGGTATATTTTGTATATTTACATTAACATTTCATTAATGTTTTATGTTTTTTTTTAAGAGATTGTACTATTTTTACATAGAATAAATGTGAACTGATTTTTATTTATTCAAGTATGTAGTTTTTCAGTTTATATACCTTTAAGACACCTTGGTACCTTTTTTGAGAAACAGGGTACTTAAATGGGGGTCTATATTAAAATAGCGAAACCTCACATGAATACTTAAACGCCGACACATAAATAGGGAACTGTGAAAACACCGAACATCCTGAAGAGCGAAATTCAAAATATCGAATTGTCATAGTTGGCCCTTATCCGGTATAGCTCCCTAATGTAAATGTGCAATAGTTATGGACCTTAGGGTTAGGGTGCGGGTTAAGGTAGGTGCATACATAGTAATACATGCAACCTTTACTTTAGGGTTAGAAGCAGGGTTATGTTAAGTGTATGTGTAGTAATATAGTTGTGTAGCTGAATGTATATGTAAATTATACTTTTCCTGTAGTTGGGTGTTGTTTGTTTATAGTTAGATACATTTGTTTGTATTGAATGTTTGATTAGGATATGGGATATATGGGTGAAGTGTAGATATGGGGAAGTGTGGACTATTTATTTTGTTTGGGTAGGTACTACGTAGCGGGCAGTGGGGTTGGCCAACTATGGCAATTCAATATTTCAAATTTTGCGCTTCAGGATGTTCGGTGTTTTCGTAGTTCACTATTTATGTGTCAGCATTTAGGTATTCGCGTAAGTGATATTTCGGTATTTTAATATAGACCCCTTACATGGCTGTAATTGTATGTGTTTTTATTCACTTGATAAAGCCCTGCATTGTGTCAGGGCGAAAGCGCTTGAGAGGTTGACTTGTGTTCATATTTTGGAAATGGAAGGTATGGAAGGTTGGGAGCTAGGGGAGGCAGATGATAAAAGAAAACAAATGGCAGGCTGAGACTAATCAAATTTAACTGACTATGCATGTGGCTTAGTGGGTGTGGAATGAGCTGGTTTAATGTACATTATTGTCACTGGTTGGTCTTTCTTTTTTTTGGCAGGAAACCAGACACACTGCCCACAGCACAAATACACTTGCATTTGTTTTAATTTAACTTTTATGGCAGTCAGTATAGCAGTGGGGTGCTCAAATTTCTGGTTAAAGGCTTATTGTGCCTGCTTATTTGAACTATTTCTTTCTGAAATTGGTGTGCCTTGGTTGCTGTAGCATAGATTAGATTCAGGCATCCTGAATCTAGTTTTGTTTGTATAAGTTGAGCACTAATCCAGGCCATTTAGGTGAAATGGCAGTGGAGATTTTAACTAGATTGTTTAATGAAATCTTGGAAAGTGAGAGGATGCCTGAGGAATGGAGAAACAGTGTTTTGGTACCGATTTTTAAGAATAAGGGTGATGTGCAGAGCTGTAGTAACTACAGAGGGATTAAACTGATCAGTCACAGCATGAAGTTATGGGAAAGAGTAGTGGAAGCTAGGTTAAGAAGGGAGGTGATGATTAGTGATCAGCAGTATGGTTTCATGCCAGGAAAGAGCACTACAGATGCGATGTTTGCTCTGAGAGTGTTGATGGAGAAGTACAGAGAAGATCAGAAGGAGTTGCATTGTGTCTTTGTGGATTTAGAGAAAGCATATGACAGGGTGCCTAGAGAGGAGTTGTGGTATTGTATGAGGAAGTCGGGAGTGTCAGAGAAGTATGTAAGAGTGGTACAGGATATGTACAAGGGTAGTGTGACAGCAGTGAGGTCTGCGGTAGGAGTGACGGATGCGGTTTAAGGTGGAGGTGGGATTACATCAAGGATCAGCTCTGACCCCTTTCTTATTTGCAATGGTGATGGACAGGTTGACAGACGAGATCAGACAGGAGTCCCCGTGGGCTATGATGTTTGCAGATGACATTGCGATCTGTAGTGAGAGTAGGGAACATGTGGAGGAGACCCTGGAGAGGTGGGGATATGCTATAGAGAGAAGAGGAGTGAAGGTCAGCAGGACTAAGACAGAATATGTGTGTGTGAATGAGAGAGAGGATAGAGGAATGGTGAGGATGCAAGGAGTAGAGGTGGGGAAGGTGGATGAGTTTAAATACTTGGGGTCAATAGTTCAGAGTAACGGTGAGTGTGGAAGAGAGGTGAAGAAGAGAGTACAGGCAGGATGGAGTGGGTGAAGAAGAGTGTCAGGAGTGATTTGTGACAGACGAGTACCAGTAAGAGTGAAAGGGAAGGTCTGTAAAAGGGTAGTGAGACCAGCCATGTTATATGGGTTGGAGACAGTGGCATTGACAAAAAGGCAGTAGTCAGAGCTTGATGTGGCAGAGTTGAAGATGTTAAGATTTGCACTGGGTGGGACGAGGATGGACAGGATTAGGAATAAGTATATTAGAGGGTCAGCCCAGGTTGGAAGGTTTGGAGACAAAGCCAATGAGGCAAGATTACGTTGGTTTGGACATGTGCTGAGGAGGGATGCAGAGTATATTAAGAAAAAGATGCTAAGGATGAAGCTGCCAGGTAACAGGAAAAGAGGAAGGCCTAAGATAAGGTTTATGGATGTGGTGAGAGAGGAAATGCAGGTGGTTGGTGTGACAGAACAAGATGCAGAGGACAGGAAGAAATGGAAACAGTTGATCTGCTGTGGTGACCCCTAACAGGAGCAGCCAAAAGAAGAAGAAGACTAATCCAGGCCATCTCTTTTGGAGAAGGTTCCCCTGCACCCTAGTGGCAGGAGTGTGCAGTTAGAACTTGTCTGATTGAAGACTGCTGGAACAGGGCTTTGAGCTTTTTTACTTGTTAATTGGGTAATTTGCTTAAATCAGTTTGCTCATTTTCTATTGTTATATAAAAAAAACGCACTTTATTCATCTGCTTTTACTGTATTTGTGTTTCTTCCTACTTTATTACCTTATTTTGGTTTTGCTGCTTGTTCTTAAGTACTTAATCGCATTTATTGTGCTGCATTTATTACTGCTTGTTAGTAGCCTGATTAAATTGTAACTGTTATTCTAAGCCTTTGGTTGAAGCACTTGGGCTTCAGACCAGTTGTTTTACATTACGAAGGTTTGTGGTCTGCACTGTTGTGGCAGGACAGGTAGTTTACATCCTTCTAAGTTGGGAGTTGCTGATTGAAGGCTTAGTGTCTGTTATTCTAAAAGTGTATTAGTTCTGGTTTAAGCACTTGGACTTTGGGACAGTTATTTTCATTAAGAAGGTGTTGTCTGCACTCTTGTGGTAGAAGAGGGTAGATTCTGCCCTTCTGAGCTGGGAGTTTCTGGTTAAAGGCTTATTGTGCTTGCTTATTGGAACTGTTTCTTTCTGAAATTGGTACGCCTTGTTTGCTATAGCACAGACTAAATTCAGACCTGCTGAATCTAGTTTTGTTTGTATAACTTGAGCACTAATCCAGACTCTCTTTTTTTGGAGACGGTTCCTCTGCACCCTAGTGGCAGGAGTGTGCAGTTAGAACTTGTCTGATTGAAGACTGCTGGAACGGGGCTCAGTTTTTAGCTTTTTATTGATTAATTGGTTAAATTGTTTCAATCAGTTTGCTCGTTTGCTACTGCTATATTAAAAAAGAAATACACTTTATGCATCCTCGCTTAGCTAGGGTTAAATTATTCCTGGCGCCATAAAGTCTGCTCTTCAAACTTTCCCTTAGAATGAGACAGTTATTTTGTTTTAGCACTAAAATCTGTTTCTTTGAGCTCAGCACTTGTTCAGAACTCATTGCAAGCACTAAATAAGCTACAAATTACTACAACAGCACTCAACTTTCCTCACTTG
Source organism: Protopterus annectens (assembly GCF_019279795.1). Lineage (NCBI taxonomy): Eukaryota > Metazoa > Chordata > Ceratodontiformes > Protopteridae > Protopterus > Protopterus annectens. Next base: position 14,275,552 of record NC_056735.1, read on the forward strand.
TCTAGAGGAAAACAGTTTTTAGTACTTAATAAATAAGCACCTATCCAACCATGTCTAAGGGTCAGCTCCAGGTGTTTTCTCCTGTCTACCTGATGAATCTGGGCCTCTTGGGGCAATGCAGCAATTGCCTCATGTACACGGACAACCCTCACTTCCTACCACCCAACACTACAACCTGTGAGAGATCCACTTATATAGCCAAACTGGAAGCAAAGCTCTCTTCAACCAAGACTGGCCTAGACAGTCAAGAGGAGATAGTAAACACTTGCACCACACCACACTCATCTCATAGTCCCTCAAAACCTACACCACTGAAACACACACATAGAAACATGAAACACACACCTACATTCACGGAGGCTCTCAATAAAAATCTGCTTAAGCAACAGAGACCTCCAAAGCAGAAATGCAAGCAACCTCCACCCCCACAACACAACCCAAATGACACATAGCCCACAATCTCAGTGTGTCACTCAACCACAGCCCATAAGGCATAACAACATACCCAACACTCTAGTCATAGCAGACACTGATGTTCCACTCACAAGGCTAAACAAGGAGAAAGTTACTGTCAGCTGCCTGTCAGGTGCCAAGATCTGCCACATAACGCACGCACTCAGGTCACTCCACAACAAGTACAAATATGACTCTGTCATTGTCCATGTTGGTGTGAATGACCTGAGATGTACCTCTCTGGGCTGCATGAAAAGAGACATGGAGGAGCTCTCCAATCTTGTAGCCCAGGCAGGTATGACCCTAGCCCTGAGTAGCATCCTGCCATCACCCAGAATACCACAGTACAAGGACAAAATTATTGACTTCAACAACTGGCTAAGCTTCTGGGATCCAGTATCTGTCTGCCTGGGATGACATGATCAACAGACCATGATGCTTTTCCAGAGATGGCCTGCACCTGTCGCCCTTGGGATTCCGGATACTGGCTAAGGCTCTTGCCACCCCTATAGTGCCTTTTATAGGCAAGGTTCAAATGACAAATTCACCACCTTTACAGGTACAAGCAAGCAAAATATGAGGGTAATGCCACTCAATGCTAGAAGTCTAAACCTCAAAATGCATTCACTCGAGGCACTTCTTAAAATGGAGAACATTGACATCTGTGCAGTGACAGAGACCTGGTTCAAGACTCCAGAGAGCATCCCTGCATTACTAGGCTATAATTCATACCACATCTTTCGGCCACTTAACCTGGACCGAAACACTAAAGGCAGAGGCATGGCCATATTCATTAAGGATATCCACACTTTCAGGCTGGTTGCTCAGCATAATGCATCCGAGATTATCCAATTGCAACTAACTCTAGGCAAGACCTCAATCCAAATTGTAACTTGCTACACATCCCCCACCATGCCCCAGGATTCCCACTCCTTATTTCTTGATACAATGGAAAATATTAGGGTACAACCCAACACCCTAATAATGGGTGATTTCACTACCCCACCATTACCTGGGAAAACTACTCATGTACCAACTCTTTTGCTCAACATTTTCTGGAATTCATAAATTCCAGTGCCTTAGATCAACTTATCCACACTCCCACCAGGGGCAGCAATATCCTAGACCTGGTCATTACCAACATGAGTGACCAGTGTTCCACACAAGAGGTCAATTCCTCTTTGGTCAGATCCAATCACAAGCTAATCACCCTAGACATCCACATCCTGCCCCTACCCCCTATTAGGGAAACCACCATAAAAAATTTCTCCAAAGCCAACTTCACTCTTCTTAGAACAGAAGTGGCAAACTTCATGACACCCATGCAGACGGACAATAGAGGTGCATCTGCTGAATCCTACACAAATGCACTTTATAAACACTTACATGAGTGCATGGATCATGCTATGCCTAACAGAACCAAGATACTATCCTCCAAAAAAGGAAGCCAATCTGGTGGTCCCCTGCCATAAACAAACTCTACAACAGAAGAAAGAAACTGTTGCAAAAAAGAGTAAAATCCCATGATTGGAGGAACTCCCTGGTCAGCTTCAGTAAGAAGCTGAGATCCCTCATAAAATCCTCCAAAGCTGGTTACAAAAACAAAATCGCCACTGATTCGAAAGACAACCACAAAGCATTCTATAAATATGTCAAGAATCTCAATGGCAACACTCAGATCTGCTCTGAGTTACAGCACAATGGCACTAAATATACAGAACCAACTGATATTGCCAACATCAAACTTACACTTCTCTCCATCCACCATATCTTGGTTTAACAGCTATCTGTCTGATAGACTCCAATCAGGCAAATGCCCCTCAGCTTTCTCCCCTCTTCTTCCTGTTAAAATGGGTGTTCCACAAGGCTCCATCCTTGGGCCACTTCTTTTTAACATCTTTACCAACCTTCTCTACTCTTCCTGTCCTGAATCCTCGCTGATACAATACACAGATGATTATATACTTATCACTATTGCTGAATCACCAACTCAACTAAAATCAGACACACAGTCCTCTTTTAACTCTATAGAAAACTGGCTATCTGAAAACAAACTTATCCTAAATCCAAAGAAAACCAAATTACTACTCTTTCTCCCTAAAAACCTTAACCACATAAAGTCTTCCTTCTCCATACTGTCACAAAATAATACTCAAATACAGGTGGACACTAGTACAGAACTCTTAGGTGTTACTATTGATGATAGACTAACCTATGATTTACACGTCAATAATTGTGTCCGAAAAACACATCTCAAGCTAGGTCTCCTCTATAGAAACAAAACATATCTTACCAAAACAGCAAAACTAGCCCTTTCAAATGCCTGCCTCTTACCCACTTTACTTTATAGCTCCCAAATTCTCACCAGCCTCAACAATGGACTACTAAACAAGTTAGAAACAACTTATAACAGGATTGCCAGATTTGCTGCCCAAAATTCTTACAAGTCCCATCACTGTCTCTCACTAAAAGAACTAAATTGGCTACAATTACCTAACCTGCTTCGGTATAATCAGTTTCAGATTATTCATTCCATTCTCTACAAACCCTCTTTCTGTCCAACTATTTCATCTCTAATCTCTCATTACCTACCCACTAGATTACTCCGCAGTTCTGAACAAGGCCTACTAAACATCTACAAAACAAGGACCAAAATGGGTCACCTAGTCTATAAGCTTTAACTCTTCCAAGGACTGGAATAGCCTACCACTAGATATAAGATCCCTTGAACATCCCAATCAATTCAAAACTGCTACAAAAAATACCTTCATGAAAAATGGACTTGCCATTGTAATTATCCCCCGTAAACACTTCCCTATAACCTTCTACTTCTCTTCTCTCTTCCTTCCCTTCAATAAACACACTTACTACTTTATCTTCTCCTCTTGGTACATCACTGTACAAATATAACTAGTAAAATATTTCAGCTATGTAACTATTGTACTATTATGTATATAATATGTAATTATGAATGTATCCCTCTGATTAATGTATTCCTATGTATTTCACTTGCCACAGTTTGATGTATGACACTGTAATGCAATAATGTGTGGTACTGATGAATGTAATGTGTGGCACTGTAATGAAGTAATCTGT